>NW_028230442.1:305000-568092 GCF_043228905.1 Azolla caroliniana
GAGGTGTGACTGTTACGCCAACAACTTCTAAAATTTGGAAATTTGGTAATGTAATAGACTCTTGGTTGAATGCTTATTGGAAATGGTTATGGGCCATGCAAATTCCTAAAAAAGTTGTGTTATTTAGATGGTTGTTGACACATAATGGCATTCCTGTGAAGTCATGGATGCAAGGACATTGCCATGATTTAAAATGTGACAATTGTGGTTCTCCCATTGAATCGGTTTACCATGTTTTATGTATATTTCCTACTGTTAGAGCAGTTCGGAAAAGAATGTTGAGAATGTTGTATCCTATTAATGGTAAGAAGGTGTACACATGGGGTGAGATGGGGAAGATTGGCTAGAGAAATTCAGAACTATGTAAAGGAGTACGGTGATTTTCTTCTCCTCTCCGATGGAAGACATGTATTGGAGGTCTCCGATACAACAACAGTCCGTTGTTTGGAAGAGGATAAGGTTTGGTCTACGATATCTTCTCTAGTAGTTTGGGTATTGTGGAAGGCTAGATGTAAATGTGTATTTTAGAAAGTTAAACAGAATGTGGTTGAGTTAGTCAAAGAGATATGGTTAATGCTCTTACATACTTTAAGAGGTCAATATGATGCAATAACTGGTGAGCTTGAGGTTGTGATTCGTAAACAACAACAGTTTTGAGAAATTTGGAAAAAGGCAAAGGTCTTCACCTCTTTTGGAGAAAGAATAAAGTGGAGATATGCTCCACCAAGATGGCTTTTTCCACCCCCTGTCTTGGAACAACCCTACATGCGGGCTTTTGATACTTGACATGTGGGTTGATGTAGATGTAAGGGTTGTAATATATTGTATGAATTCGTTGTAGCCTTTCAGCATCTTTCCATTAATACCAAGGTGAACCTTCTTTTAAAAGAAGAAGAAGAAGAAGAAATGTATATTAAAATTATTCGTTGTCAAATTGGGTGGGCAATGTTGGTGATTATGTTTGTGATGTCAAATAGTATGCATAATATGGAGATATTCTTAGTTGCAATCAAGATATTAATGATAGGCTTTCCAACATCTTGATATAATCAATGCAACTCATACATATATAAGATCTCCTTTGATATGCAAATCACATTCTAGATACATCAATTATGTTTCGAAGTCTATCCATCAAAATACATCCTACTTGGATGTGTTGAAGCGAAGTAATCCTCAATATGATTTGTAGTAGCATACAAAGGTAAAGCCATTCTCACACAAAGTATGTGTATGATCAAGATTGGTTAATTTGGGGAATCACAACAAACAATTGTGGAAGTCCAAAGCAAGGAAATTTCTCTTAAATAACCCACTTGAAAATATGTTGAAACTTATAGTGTAATGTCAAATTGTATGTATAACATGGTGATCACACTCATTTCCATAATTTGCATTGAAGTTTTAAGTTTTTCGGTGGAAATTTGATGTCATTTTTTTAAAAACTTATGATGTTTGAATTTGAGTCAGCGCCTAGCTTGAGTTAGTCAGGCACCTGACCCTAAGTTGGTGATGTGCCTGATTTGAGTCGAATGCTTGACCTGGGATGGTTGGGAGCTTGCAATAAGATAGTAGGGTGTTTGCTGGTAGAATCAAGCGCATGTTGATAGAGGTTGATAGCTTTTTGGATGATACGTTTTTTCCCCTAGAGATTGACGATGTAGATTGCACATGATCTCAGCTAAGCGCCCTAAACCGTCCGTGGTCGTGATTCCCTTGCGAGGCCTCTTTATGATTTGGTAGTAGATAGACACGAGCTATATACTCACACACACATACATACACAAGAATGACCAATGACATACATACATATACACTTTGTATATTAACAAAAATGACCAACAATACGAGCTACAATACACACATACACACTTTGTATATTAATGAGAATGACCAACAACATACAAGAGGAGAAGGTGCTTATGTAGTCACCTTCTCTCCATGCTCTCCCACTACAATCACCTCTTGAGAAAGAGGTGGAGACGTAACTACCTACTAACTATGTATATGTCATAGGAGTTAAGTTCTATGACACATTAGTTATGAATCATGATACAAAGTGATGGGGGTGTTCACACACTTGGATGCCCCTAGGGTGTGTTCCCACACTGGGAAGTTGAGTTTGATTCTCGACAATTTTGTACATGGCTCACTTTGTACAAGTCACCATTTTGAAAGTGTATATTAAAATTGTTAGCTATCAAATTGAGTGTGCAATGTTGGTGATTATGTTGGTAATGTCAAATAGTAAGCATACTATTGAGAGTATTCTTACATGCAATCGAGATATTAATGATAGGCTTTCCAACATCTTGATATTATCAATGCAAATCATACATATTTAATATCTCCTTTGACATGCAAAACACTTTCTAGATACATCAATTATGTTTCGAAGTTTATCCATCAAAATACATCCTACTTGGATGTATCGAAGGGAACTAATCCTCAACATGATTTGTAGTGGCATGCACAGGTAAACCCATTCTCACACAAAGTCTACTTATGATAAATATTGGTTGATTAGGGGAATCACAACAAACATTTGTGGAAGTCCAAAGCAAGGAATTTTCTCTTAAATATCCCATTGAAAAATATGTTGAAACTTTGGGAGTGTAATATCAAATTGTATGTATAACATGGAGATCGCACTTGTTTCCATAATTTGCACAAAATAAATGAAGTTTTAAGTTTAGAGTTTTGTGCAATTGGAAGTTTTTGGTTTTTTAGTGGAGTTTTGATGTAAGATTTTGTTGTCAATTTTTTTTGAAGTTTATGATGTCAGGATTTGGGTCAGATGTCTAGATTTGGGTCGGGTGCCTGATTTGAGTTGGGCACCTGACCTTGAGTTGGTCGGGTGCCTAATTTGAGTCGAGTGCCTTATCTAGGACGATCTGTTGTCTGCAATAAGATAGTAGAGTGCCTGGCGGTAGCGGCTAACAACTTTTTGGATGATGAGTTTTTTCCCCTAGAGATCGGATTAAGTGCCCTGGACCGTCCGTGGCCGCGATTCCCTCGCGAGGCCCTCTTTATGATTTGGTAGTTGATAAACACAAGCCATACATATACATACATACATACTGATACATACATACATACATACATACATACATACTGATACATACATACATACATACAGACGGAAGGGTTTAAGGGACTGGTGTTGGATTTTGGTTGCTTCCAAATCGCCATGGCAGCCACTGCAGAAAGACCATCTCTGGCGGAGCTCAAGGTGGAGGAGCTCCTCAAAGAGGTCAGAGCAGAGTATCCCCAAGAAGAATTCATGGCCTCTGTCATCTCTATGTTCCGCGAATGCTTTCAACAGATACCCGAGCATGAGGTAAGTGATAGAACCCAGTTCCTTTGTTTCTTTTCATCTCGACGAAAAAGGAAGAAACAATAGGGGTACATGGAATTTGTTTCTATTTTCTGTTTTCTTGTAGTATCAGTTATTAATTTGACTTGGATTCTTCTTTCTTCTTCTTCTAGGTCAATGCTTCCATGGCACCTTCCTTCGTGGAGGACCTTGGTGTGCCTGAGGAGAAAGCGAGATTCACTTTCAAAATCCCTGAGGCAGTAGAAATAATTGGAAGCTGTGCTGTACGAACAATGGCCAAACCGAATCACACTATCGATCTGGCGGTTCAGATTCCTAAGGTTCTTATTTTTTTCCTTCGTTGTTTTTGTTTTTTTCATCCTTTTATATTTAGATAACTAAACATGGATGCGATTACATTTATAGATACTCTGGATGGAATGGTTGAACAAAATCTATTATTGTTGACAGGATATGGTTCATATACTTAGCATTACTCTTTATGAATGTTGGTATATGCTGATGAAGGATCTTATGTAAATCAGATCTTAGATGACAGTTGCGTTGCCAGTCACATTGTGTAGTCCATAAATCTTATCTCAAAAGTGGTGCTATAGACATCTACCAAGCAAATATATTCATTCATTTAATCTATTTCAGAATCTCATCATGAACATATGAACATTAAAATTATTGTAAATGTGTTTATGCTGCACTTTTCATTGAGTGACCTCTCTCTTGTTACTCATGCAAGGTTTGTTGATAAAGTGGTTGATATGAATTGAAGACATCCATGAAACACTTATTCATTTTGAAAGATCATAGAATACTCACGCTATTGTACATACATGCTACTTGGTAATTGTTGAATATCCGTGCTATCTTACATGCTACTCTATGGATGTCCATTACATTTTTATGCTGCATGGTAGGTCAGTAATATATCAACTACAACTTCGAAATGATTTTTCACAAACTTAGCAATTTGTTTTTAGATTATTAATATCAGAGCAATAAAAAGGAATTTCCCCTTACTATCCTGGATCATTGCACTCATGAAAGCTGAGATTCATTATATGACTACAAGCTTCGAATGAATGTGCATCATGTTAAGTGTTAAGTAATGTTTTTATAAGTTTTCTATCATGTTTTAATTGTGAAGTGATTAATATGGTTTTTATATTATTTTCTTGTACAACTGATGAAATAATTGGAATTTTTGATAACAGAGCTGTTTCCATGCAAAAGACTTTTTAAATAATCAATATCACGCCAAAAGAGCATTGTATCTGGTAGAATTGCAAAAGAATTTGGTTGAGAACCCAATCGTGGAAAGTATGACATGGACATCAATGCATCATGATATGAGGAAGCCTTTGCTACTAGTGAAGCTCGGTATGATTGCTTTTATCTTTATAATTGACATTGAGCAATTTCAGCAGCACACATGGTGAGAGGAAAATGATCACATGCCATTATCTTCATATTACATTTTATGATACAGTTATGGCTCTGTAGACGATGGATTGAGTTGCTTTAATGAATAATTTATACAAACCCAGCTTTATAGAACATTTCTCAATAAAGTATTTATGACATAAAAGACTACGAATTAATTAAAGTTGAATATTTAGGTTGCACTATGCATTATCGTGCGATTGTTTACTTCAAGGGGTGTACAAGCCTAGTTTTTGTAATTAAAAAAGTTGATTCTGTGATCAGTATACATATAACATATCTTTGTTCAATTGGTGAGACTGCATCAACTGATGGCATGGAAAAAAGACAAAGTGTTATTTTACAATGGAGGAAGCATATATAAAAAAATATGAGGACAGGTGGGAAGCACAATAATGTTGGATTGTAAATGATGCTAAATTAACAGCAAACACTGATGCATTAGAAATCTACGAGGAAACTGGAAACCCTGATATAGGAATCTCCCCAAGTGAGATCTCAGTCAATTCCTTGATTTCCTAATTTCCCTTGTGAGTTTATCTTGCTGACTTTCCCCTTGTTTGACACTCCCTTCAATGGCCCATGAATTCCAACCCCCCTCATTAACCATTGCTTTCTTCCAGATGTCCTCAATCTCTACTCTGCCTGGCTGCCTTCATATCCTGTCCAAAACCTCAGGGGTCTTCACGTTATCCTTGAGTATGCTCATAAAACAAGCTATGTCTATGCCTCGAATCTACTCTGTTAATTGTTTTATCTACATTTTAAATATCCTTCATGAATAATTCTGTACAGCTTAATTTGATTATTCATTTTGTGAACCTTCATCTGTTGATGTTAGTGCGATAATATAAATATTACAAAACGGATCGTCAAGGCTATATTAATCAAGTTGGTAATTATCCATTCAATGAATGTGTAACTCGAATGGTGAGAATTACATTTGTAGCTTATGTTTTCATTTGCATTTCATTCCTCTCCTTTCACATATTTATATTCTGCTTACTTTGGAGTGGTGTTTCTATCTTTTCTGTTCACAAGCTTATTTGTGCTTATGAATGAACAAAAAACAGAGTGTAAACGGATTGCTTTGGCACCATATAATTGCAGAATGATGCTATTTAACAGTTCCAAGGTTGATTAGGCCAGATGGTTGCAGCGTAGATAATCTGTGACCGTATCCAAACTTATTGAAGGGAAATATTTATTATATTCTAAACAACTTAATACTTGTACTTCTTAAGGATCACATAATCTAAATGTGTACATTTTATGTTTTTTGATGGGCAAGCCGCCCTTTGAATTTTGGTTAATCTAGGATGTATCCTATTAGGGCATGGAAATTGGAATCCAATAATTCGTCCTAACGTCATAATACTTGATTGGAAGCTTATAGAAGTCAAAGGGCCAGGTTTGGCTGTGTTTTACTGGTGAATTGTGATGGTGAATGGAACATTTTAATGGGTATTGATCATATATATGATTATCTTTGACTGATGCACCAGTCTTGTTTCAGATATTGACAAGATTGGATTTGATTTCAAATTCAACATTCTCCTGGTACCTGTTATTGGGAGGGAAGTCTTTAATGTTTCAAAATTGACTCCGACACGAAATAACCTAAGAAAGATCACCTCTGGTAGGTGTTTCTTTTGAATTCTTAAATCCTTTAATTGAACTTTATGTATTTCAATGATCACTCTGATAGGTTGGTTTTCTGGACAGGAATTGAACAGGATGAAGCCTCTCCTCATTACAATGCAAGCATTTTAGAGGACATGGGCATACAAGCCCACAGTTCATACTTACTAGCTGCAATTACACAACGTAATATGCTCAGAGATGCCATTTTGCTTTTAAAGGTGTACAGAATTGTTTTAGCATTCCTTCACGTTTTTATTCTCTGTTCCACTTGTTTTCATGGAAGCTATTTTTTTGCAATAGGTCTGGATGCAACAGAGAGGATTTATCGATATGCCAGATAGTTTTAATGGCTTCCTCATGTCAATGCTATTAGCACACTCAATAAATTCTGGGGAATGGAATATTGCAAGCAACATGAGTTCTCTCCAGGTTTTTAGGATTTGCATGGAAATTTTAGGTAAGTTTTATGCATTCTAGTTGACTTTTTAAATTTTGTTTGTTGCCCATATGTATGCTTCAAACATAATTATTAGAGAAATAATGTGTAAAATAAGAGGGTAAAATGGCCATTATTATGCTCGGATATTTCAATATTATAGAAGGTTAAATACTGTAAATCTGAAATTTCGAATATCATGGTGTCTATGAAAAATACAATGCACTATATTGCTTTTCTTTGAAGTAAAACGTAAATCTCCATGTTTATCAACATGTAACGATTCCCCTCTGGATGTCACCTTGCCAAGCTAGTGGGATTTCACCACGGTTTCTTGATAGATATAAAATGGTTCTATAAATTCTGAAGAGAATCATCACCTTCTTGTGAATGGTGGTATGAGTGCACATGTCAGCATGTGGACGGATTGCAAGCTTGTGGTTGGATTTTATGTACTTGGTGACTCTAATCATAGGTGTCTCTATCTTGAGATTTATAATCCCTAAAGCAGATTCTAGCAACTTGGTAATGTCCTGTAAAGAGCAGTTTGGTTCTTGATGTCGTGAGGACTTATCATATGGGGGAATAATAGCTGGCTAGCTAGGAAGATTGATCCAGATAAAAACTTCGAGGGATCTGCTAGTACTGATCTCTTTTGTCATACATGGCCTATTCAGACCTAACAAGAGATTACATTTAGTAATGTGCGTCATGTTGTGGAACAGGCCAGTATGCATATGACGGAGTTACTTGATATTGCTGTTACCTAAATACTGTAAACTTACTTGGACTAAAGTTTATCCTTAACAATATCTCTTTCATGGGTGTATCCCAGATACAGAGATCTGTTAAGTGGGGAAATCACCTCAAGGTTTTTGCTGATAATGGCCTCAGTTGTATTTAAAGAAGGTTTGTATTGTTAGCATGGGGCGGAGGGGTGATGGTGGTAAAGAAGGTTGTGATTGTCCTTTTCAAATGAGGTTTTGTGGATATGTTGTTCAAACAACTTATTTCTATCTCTCTTGATTCTAACAATAACAGTCCCTAATAATGATGGTCTTTGTACTCCATTATCTTGTAAAGGGGTTCGAAGCCTTGTTTTAATAGGCAATGGTATCCCCTGTTATTTCATTAGAAACAGTAACACAGCATTCCTATGATGACACAATTGTCAGATTCATTCTTCCATAGCTTTGCAAGACATGCATGTGTACCTGTCTCAATTTCTAACTGAGTGAAGAGGCCCTGCTCTTCCCTTACCGCAGAATGCATGCAAGAGATATGTATCCAGTGGGGCTGATCCCTGCTCTTTCATTAACCAATTTTAATGCCATCTGTGTGGATCACTGTATTCTTTTCTGGTTTGTTCATGTCCAACTTTGGACAATGAAGCCAGGGGATTGTGGATTTGTAAATTTCAGCATACTGATAATGATACTCTGTTTCACCGTCTTGGACGTGAATCCTTCCTAAGATGGGTGGGATTACAACTCCTTGATAAAAAAATCTCTACATGAAATAATGTAATGGACATTTGTGCTCACCCTTCTTGGTGGAGATTTGCGGATGAAACTGAAATTAGCACGACTTGTATTGGTTCCCTCACGTGTCTTGATTGTATTGCTTTTATTGCCATCATTTTTTGTTTTGTCTGCTTAACAATTAGCCCGTTTATTTGACAAATGTTTCCAATACATCAAGGGTCACTGTTACCTCCCCTTTGGAGGAACACCCTCTCGGTTACTACGTCTGAGTAACTGGATCAAGGTAATTGTGGTAGTAAGGAGGGAAGGGACTTCGGATCATCCTGTCGGCTGTACCCTTAGCTGGATACGGGAGTTAGGGGAGGTAACTCTGCCCTGATAAATTCCCCGGTGACTCTCTCGGTGGATCCCCGAACTTATCTGATCTGCACGGTACTCGGAGATGTAGACCGCTCTTAGAACTTTGCAAAGAACGCAGGAATAGGTACTCCGTCGAATTGGCCACAACCAATTACAGGTCTCCGAATACACAATACACGAATGCCAACCATATGACACAAAAATGAACACACAGGGTTTACCCACAAGAAGACTAGTATATTAATGATACACTCTCATACAATTACCGATCCACCGCCGGTACAGCAGTGCTCACCTCCCTTGTACAATCTCTCTTTTACACACAGTCCCCCCTTTCCCTTGTTCCTATTTCCTATCATCTAAGGTAATGCAAGCAATGGGTCAGAGTGATTTTCCTTCTGGCCATCAATTCTATGTGTTCCATATACCATAGCATTGCGCATATCAAAGTGATCTATAATTACTGATCCTGAGCAATGTTGCATTGGGCACTCCCAAATCTGTTCCATTTTAGTCATTGATCAGATTAATGCCTTGGTCACTGTTGAGTCTGCTCTAATCTCAGCCTACATTACATCATTGGTATTGGTGCTTGTTTTTTTAAACATGCGAGCAACCATCGAGACTAAAGGTCTCCACACTTCTCTCCAGTTCTCTGCCTTATGGAGCTTTGGTCCCCAAGTCTCTGCTATGTGGAGAAGAGTTGGTGGAACAAGTGTGATCAGATGACCAAGACTTAGATTGTGGTTGTTAGAACTGTATATGTACATCGTATTTTAAAGACACCAAGGGCTGCATATCCATGATAATTGAGCACTGTCAGCCTTGCATAGATGAAAGAACATATCAGAGTTATGTTAATTTCAATACATGGATAATTGAATGTAACAGTCTTGTTATGAGAATTAAAACTATGCTAAAATCTATGGAATTGTACTAGGTCATGAAGCTTATAATATAGGAGCATGTGAGCCCTTCCTTTCCTTGCTTCTTAATAAACTCTCTATGGTGATGTAATTCCATGAGAGCTCATTAATTACTTCTTGTTACTCCTACCTTACTGATAACTAACTAAAATCCAACTTTGAATAAGAAATTGTATCCTCTTATTTTTTTAGGCATTTGCATATGTAATATTCTTAATTCGAGGTACCATATTATAAGATCTAGGCTGCTGTAAAGTTTTTCCAGTTCTAATATCTAGAGTATGAGAAGATGACGTGGCATGACCAGGCATGTTTACATTTCTTATGCTCTCAAACCAGTTCTGAAGCATGCAGTATGTTTTCTGTTTAATATCTATGGACTATTTGTGTGGGCAACTCTTTAAGTGTTATTTCTACATGACTTGTATTTCATGAAAGTCAAGTAGAATCTGCTCATTTAAGTGAACTTTTGCTACCCTGTTCAGCTGGAGGACGCTTTTTAGAGAAACCAATGTTTTTGAAGTCCCCAACCTCTAAACTGGATAAAGAGGTATATTTTCCCATCATTGTTATGGGGTATGATAGTTCATAAATTTGAATATGTTATCCTAACATGATGCCTTTCAATCACAGGATAGGAAAGTTTATTCTCAACATTTTCATGCAGTTATTCTTGATGATATTTTGTGTAATATGGCATTCCGTGTGACTAGAAATGCATTAGAGGAGGTTAGAATCCACGTTTTTCCTCTTTGAACCACATATTTTTAAATATTTGGTCGATACAGCAGATTTCAGAAAGGTTTTCTGTTTTATATTGATCATAGATCAAAGATGCAGCCAGCAGCACTCTCGAGGCTATGAAAAATAGTATGGATTTGGGTTTTGAAGAAGTATTCATGACTGCTGTAGATTTTTCTACCAAGTTTGACTACCATGTTAGGTATGTGCATACCATGTTAGTTTCTGTTTCTAGAACAAAATATACCATTGTGTTTGTGATCTCAAATGCTAAATATTTGTACAGATTTATTGAAAAGTAGAAGTAGTTACTGGTATATGAAGAAGAAAACAAAATAACAAACCAGGCTGAATGCTAATAATTCCAAAATATAAGTTATACTGCTTAAGTTTTTGTATTATTGTTTGGTTTTTCAGAATTTCTATGGATAATCAGGCATTGAAGGCAAAAGCTCCATTCTTCATAGATGAAGATAAATGCAGGGACATAGAGAAAGTGGTGGAAGACGTTCTTAAAAGAGGTTTATCTGACAGGACGAGTGTAGTTCGTGTGTACAGAAGGGCATCATCTCATAGCTTTCTCATGAAAGAGGTAATCTCCATAAAAGCAGATTGGAAATATTCATGTTTCGGCAAGTGACTTATTGCTTTCCCTCTAATGTAACTCATGTAGGGTGTAAATGCAACCTGGAATCTACCGATCTTTGTTGGCATAAAGGCTAATAACTTCGAAAGTGCATATAGGATGGTTGATATTGGGCCTAGTGCAGATAATACAGATGAGGTAGGATCATTTTGTACATTAGGAAAAAAAGAACTATATAGGTTGAATTACTGGATAGATTTGAATTTTGAGAAATATTCTACAGGCGATAAAATTTAGGTCATTTTGGGGTGAAAAAGCTGAGCTTCGTCGATTCAAGGATGGCACTATCAATGAAACAGCTGGTTGGCTCAAAATGAGGCTCATTTGATCATTCCATCATATCTATCACAAAATGAACTCATTATTGTGCCTTCTTTTATAGTTTGGGAATGTGATTCTAGGCAAAGGCACCTCATCATCCAGAAGATTATTCAGCACTTACTTCAACGCCACTTATCTATTTCATCTGCTGATATCTTTATTTCCTCTGGACAATTGGACTTTGTTGTTATGGAAGGAACAAAAGGTCCACTTAGATGGCTGTATTTTAAACATTCAAAATATGTTTTATGACTGTTCGAAACTAATGATTTTCATTTTCTTCATGAACAGATCCATCAGCGTCTGTTCCAAAACTGCTCCAGGCATTTGATATTCTCTCTAAGAAAATACGGGGTCTAGAAGAGCTTCCTCTGAAAATAACAAGCATTCAGCCTCTTCATGCAGGTAGCTATAGTGTTGTGAAGATAGGGTTTGATTGTATTATATATGTGAATCCAAATCTGAATATAAATGTTAACATAGGAATAATAATAATAAATTCAATAAAATCTATATGTAAATATACATAAGGACACAAATATAAATATAATTATAGTTCAAAACCATGAAGATCCAGGTGATTACTATCAACTGTAAGATAGCTTTTTCTTTTGGTTATTTCTGTGGTTTCGTCATATAATCATATATTTGGAATTTATTTCTACTTTATCTTACCTGTAATTTCAGAGTTGCATCCAAACATATAGTTTTTCCACTTTTATTTCATTTGTACGTTGCTTTTGTATTTCATTAACTTACTGTTCATTTTTCCTGATAAATGTGATCTAGGCTTTTTCAAAGGACTATGTCTTGGATTTATTCTTAAATTCCATCCTTTGTTTTTTAAGTCTTTCTATTTTCCAGAATAGTTTCCAAACTGTTATTCCCTTCACTTTGTTTATATATTCAGTCAGCTACAATTATTTTGAATTTCTTGGTCTTTCTCTTACATCTTAGCCACTCTCATATTGTCAAATTCTGTGCTTGTATATTTCCATATTTATTATCATCAGAAATTAATCTACTCTCTGTTTTTAAAATATGTTCATTTTGATGATTTGTTTGTATTAGTACCACTCAAAGTACTGGTCTTATTGCATTGTAATTTTACTTACTGCTATGGAAATGGTCGGACAGCTTTTAGGCATTCAGCTGTTTTTCCTCCCAAGGTAAACTCATTGGCTGATGAGAGACCAAAGGGAAAGTTATCGCATGAATGGATTGCTTCTTGTACTGACCCTTGCGATATTATGATACAGGTATGATATCTGAGAAAGTTCTCTTTTTGTTTATCTTTAAGTTGGTAATAAAGTTCCCTTTTCCTTGGATATGTAGCTGGAAGGATCAGGAAGATGGCCTACGAATCAGGAAGCTATAGAAAAGATGAAGCTTGCTTTTTGTCTGCAAATAGCGGACAGGTTTGGCAGGATTTTGAGATATATGAGGTCTATCTATTGCTGGTAGCTTATGCAATTTCTAATTAATAATGGCCTCTTTTTTGGTATAGCATGCAACGCCTCCATGATATTAAGTGCGTGGCTTCAGAACACTCTGTAGACTTGTTGATGCATGGATTTTGCTTTCGGCTGAAGGTCTATTATGATAAAGATTTGACTTTGGTCCAGAAAAGGAAGACTAAGGCAGACAGTTTAAAGGAGACAACCCATTTGCCTGAAAAAGATACAGATTTTTTGCACATTCTACGGAATGACTTAATGCTAAACAATCTTCATGCAAGTATGCTAAGTGGTTTACAGGGTCGGTATCCAATATATGGTCCAACAGTAAGGTGCAGTTTCACAATTGCTTCAAGTATGAGAGTTGTGGTATTTTTGCTTAGAAATCTAAAAGACGTTTATGATTACAGGCTAGCAAAGCGCTGGATAGCATCACATATGTTCTCTGATGTTCTTCGCGAGGAAGCAGTAGAATTGTTGGTTGCATATCTTTTCCTGAAGCCAGCACCATTTGCCACACCCTTATCACGGATCACTGGTTTTTTGAGGTATAAATGTTTCACACTGGTCATTCACAGTGTAATAACTTGTAATGTTCAAATAAATTTATCCTGTAAGAGAAGACGCATCAGAAACTTAATCATCCTTTAATGTTTGAAAATATATCGAAAGGTACACTGTCAATATTTAAGGCTGCGTCCTTAGAAAACAGTTGATTAGCAATCTGTTGATAGATTACATGAACAGTTTGATTTTATGAGTTGCTATTCTTCCGCATCTCTCCATCGCCACATTCGTTCCATCATATTTTGTCCTTGCCTTCTCTCTACAATCTCATATTATCATGAAGCCTATGAGTGAGTTAGTCAGTATTTCTGCCATACCACTTATGATGAGAGATTTCATCTCTTGATGCTTGCATTGCAACGACTTTTTGGCAACACATGTTAGTCTGTTTGTAAATAGATAAGCCTGCACAAATATTTGACAAGTCGATTGGCATTTAGTGCGCTTATTGAAACGTATACGTACATAAATTCCTGTTCTATAAAGAGAAAAGTCAGTCTACTTATGAAGAGTAATCAGAGGCTAGTAATTTATTTACCTATAGTCTCTTGATGAAGTTTAATTGGAGGTTGGAATTCATTTGTATGAATAAGAGGTTATCATTCATCTGTAAAATTGTGATTAAAACCCTCATAGTGCTACTGTTCGAATTCTGAGGCCTATATGAAGATTTCTTAACTGGAACAGTTTCCTCATGGTGCAGCAAAGGTATAATGATATTTTTTTCCGATTCTGCAAGGTTAAAAAATGGCATGCATATGATCAGAGGAATGCAGTATTTTTTCGTCTTTTCATAAAATTCAACAATTTTACCCAATTTCTGTCAAAACTACAGTCTTAATAACTATTTAATTTTTATGTAAGCTGATAAGATATCCACACACTTGTAAAAATTAGAAAATACAACTGAACTATGGTGCTCAATGTATGCAGATCGTTGTCAAGAGATCAAGTATGTTCCAACTTGATATTTTTTTGAACATTTATGAGTGATACTCTATTGGGTTTAGAAAATCAGTGTAAAATTAACAGTTCCGCATAATTTATTGTGTCATTTTTCCTTGTAGTGAATGTATAATTCTTTTTTATCTTCTGCTACTATGCATTTATGATACTATGATATTTAATCTAGTTCTAAACAATTAATTCAGAAAAATAGTATGATATTTGTGATCTAGTTTTGAGGAATTAGAACCAGTTGCTTATTTGTTGCATTTGATTCTCCTTGGCTGAGTTGGATACTGTTGTTTTTCAGATTTTTGCTATTGATTAAAAATTATGATTGGGCTCTTTCCCCACTCATCGTGGATCTCAATGGGGACTTCACTTCAAAGGAACTTAACTTAATATTGGTATGTTGTTGATTGTCTTATTTATTTTGTGACATGCAGTCATTTATTTATTTTTATCAAATATAACATAAAATTGCAGAGTAATATTGAGCTTAAATTAATAGTTATCATTCTGACTATGCACTTATTTCAATATTTAACCTCATAACAAAATTGTTATATGTTTATTAGGATGAGTTCCATCGTGTGAAGAACCAAGAGTCTTCAGATGTGGTACAAAATGTCAGACGACAGGGTGCAATGTACATAGCAACGCCTTATGATATGAAATCTCTAACGTGGACAGCTATGTCTCCAAATTCCATGGTAAGATCAAACTTCAGAATGGACTTTCACGAAAAGGGATATCACTAATTCTGTGTTGTTTGCAGATGGTTAAAAGGCTTGCCACATATGCCAGGACGTCTGCTGAGTTATTGATTAAGCTATTGAAGGGCGAAACACCAGAAAAATGGCCTGTAAGATTAACTCTTATTGTAACATCTATTCTAAAGGTTAAAATGGTCATCACCTGATCTTGTAGATTATTCTCATGTTTGTGTAGAGGTAGGATGCTTCTAAGGATTCTCCTCCTAGTAGTAGACTTATAGAATGGATGGCCATAAATACAACTCAATCATCTTGCACATATGTCTAGGTACACCTTCTTGTAGGGTTGCAGCCATTGGTATTTCCTTTTGAAGAGTTTCCTGTACTTTCAAAAGCATGTGTTCATAATATTCTTGTTTATGGTAATATTTTCATGTGAACAGTCTCTCTTCCATACACCCTTAAATCTCTACGACATCATATTGAGAGTTCGGCCGAGTAAGATACCTTATCCACTGAGAGTGCTGTTTCCTCAAGATATAACTGCAGCAGGTAAGTTGGCTCCAGAGCTTTCTTACATTTTAGGTAATCATACAGTTTCTAATGGGTATTTCTTGATTCATGACAGCAAAAGTGGTAGTTAGATCATCTGATGATGGTTTTACAGCTTGGTATCCTGCCTCTGCAATACGTGAAGGACATATTGATGTTGAGAAACAACTTTATATTGGTTTTGATCCAACACAATGTCTAGTACAAGATTTGAAGGTTGGTGTAAACTTAATGTGGTTATAATTGAATGGTTATGGGCATTTCATATCAAAGCATTATGGAATTAAATGTTTGTAAACCAATCACTTTCTAACTTCACTTTTTTCTGCTGGATCTTATCCTCTCTAGGGCAAGTTTGGTGATCTATTCAGTTACTGGTATGACAATATTGGGAGTACGACCCTGGCAATGAATTGGAATTTGAGTGACGTGAGTTACTCTCCCACCTGGTGATTTTTTGTTGCATTTCATTTAATAAAGAGTGCATTCTACATCCAAGTCTGAAGGTAGCCATGTTTGTAGGCGGCTGCTAAAAAGAGAAAGAGGACAGAGGAGCAGGAAGAAATATTGATTGAAATTGGAAAAATGGGTGAGGGTTTCATTGAGAGTGTGCATGTCTTGGCATGACCATATCTTAACAATCCTGATCTGAAGATATCTGAAGCAGCACTTCCGTGGTATCTTAGAGAAACTACCAAGTGAAGTTTTAAAGCAAAGGTTACAGGTTACAGATGATGAATGGACAAAGTCGGAAGTCAGCTGAAGCATCGGCTTTTGATAGCACTGGTTGATAACCTAAATTTGTAAGAAAACCACGGTGCTATTGCTGGGTCCATCAAAATAAATCCATTTCAATCTTTAATATAGTTTTCTGGTGTAACTCAATGATGTACACGTTGATAATATCTTGAGCAGAGTTATAAATCAAGAATGGAGATATAATGCATGAAAAATCTCAACTTGAAACTGCGTATCAATTTTGAACAACAGTGTCATACATGAAGCTGAATGAAGGCACATCAGAGGGTTATTACCCAAATGTTTGGAGATGCTACCATGCCTTAAACAATAATATTTTAACCTGTTACTCTATCAACACCATTCATTCTTACAATTTCAAAATTAAAAGTTATTTTCAATCCTGGAGAACTCAACTCGGATATTCATGTAATGAGTTGAAAATGTTAATTTATTAAGTTGTCATTGAACAACTATGGGTGCGTCAGTTTGTTGGTATGATGTTCTGCAATTGATGCATGTATCTGTTGCCAATTTATGTATGAAATTAACTGATCTGTGTCAAACAATCTCCCATTAAAAAATCAAGAGCTACTGTGTTTCAAGAGAATCAGTGGGCATCTTTACTCGATACCTGTATTGTCTTATTGTTTTTTGGTAAACTGTATACCATGCTTGTGGTGCTCAGGAAGCCAATAGGACCCATGGGGTTAAGAATTATTATAGAACACTCTCCACGGCCATGCAGGTGGGTATTTTTAAGTGGCAGAATAAAATGAAACATCAATATTATTACTTTATCTAATAGGTTAATGTCACTATTTACATATTAGAGAGGCAAATTCATGGAATTTACCTGAACTAATAGGTAAATGCCATGAGTTTGGCTGTGCTGCTGTAGAGAGGCAAAGACCATGCAATGTCGCCAGTACTGATTTTGTTTCTTTAGCAATTATTGAAGGCTAATCATACCTAATGTTCTCACATGTGATGCATTCTGAATTGATAATGTTCTTTTTATGCCCTCTTTTCGCTTCAATGTCAGCATGCATGCGACAGTGATGATGCATATTGCTCTCTTGAGCGTCTATATGCAAATGTGAGTTTGAATATGAGCGTGTTCAGTGGTATACAAACCTAGGTATGTGTTGGGTCCTCCATTGCATATGGAGGATTTCCAATATGGCTTATATGTGGCTTTTCTTCATCTCTATCACACTCTTATTTCGTGTATGTGCCCATCCAAATATTCTTTAAGATGGCTACTTTATAAACATTTTTTATATCTTTCATATACTAGGATGAAATAAATTTAGTTTTTGTGTTCTTTTGTTTTGTGCATTCATGGAGGCTAAAAGAGTTTGCCAATAAAATGGAATATAGGGATCAAATTTGCCTTTGGAAAGCCATGAGGATGACAAGATTTTGTTCTTGGTTCCTAAATGGTGGCACATAAGCTTTTGGTATATTGCATTCATTTCATTTCACATAACCTAATCCACACACCTAGGTATGCACTATGCATGCATTAATATTCATGCTCTAACATTCCATCTGTTGGATGTGTTGAAGCAAACAAATATTCTCAAATTTATATCATGTGAGTGTGCTGGTTTCATTTCATTTCACATAACCTAATCCACACACCTAGGTATGCACTATGCATGCATTAATATTCATGCTCTAACTTTCCATCTTTTGGATGTGTTCAGCAAACAAATGTTCTCAAATTTATATCATGTGAGTGTGCTGGTTTCCTTTCTTCTAGTTAGTCACATTTTGAATGTGTCAGTGTGGTATTTGAAAATGCTTCCTCTTGACGATGTATCAACATGTGCAAGCTTTTAATTTTGAGTTTGCTTAAATTTGACCTTAGTCACCTTCACTACAAGGTCACTATGATGGAATGTACGTGTTTTATTTGAAAGAAATGGAGGCACAATGTAGAATACACCAAATTTATGGCATAGTCCAGACAAAGTAGTCGTGATATAGTAAAATGCTTGATGGCAATTTTTCCCGATGCTTTCCCAAGGCTTATATACTTTATCTCCTAGTTTATGAAAAGCCGTGGTTGTCTTGCATTTGCATCTTATTGGTAGGTATGGGCCCGGTTCAATTTCTTTGCCTGGAAACCAAACCATTTATAGAAAAAAAAAACCAAACCCAACCGTTAATGAACTTAACCCTAAGCGACTTAACCCAAACCATTTAATAAAACGTAAAGTAAATCCGAATAGGCAAAAGTTCTTTTTCCAAAAAATACGATACTATATTAGTGTTAAGAAACAGTTTAGGGAAAAGTTGAAACCAAACCAAACTATTTGATCACAAATTTAAACCTAACCATTCAACTCTAATTAAATAAATAAATAAATAAATAAATATACATTAAATTAAATAAGTATTTAAGTCAAATTAATTTAAAATTTAAATAAATAAAAATATATTAAATTAAATAAGCATTTAAGCAGAATTAATTTAAAAATACATTAAATTAAATAATCATTTAAGTTAAATTAATCAAATCAATAAAAATACATTAATTAAACCATTATACACAATATTTGTGTTTCTCATTTGTGGCCATCATGTTTTTAGAATTATGTGTACACTATGAATTTAACTCCATAATCTCGAAAACTCAATCATTGGTTTAGAATTTGTTAAAGAACGAAGTGAATGGAAGTTGGAACCATCTTCAAAATCTTTTGCTATCCTCCTTTGCATCCCTAGGTTACTTGCTTCAATGAGGCAATGATCTATATTCTTCTAACATGCCTTCTATTTTGCAAGACGACTTCTAGTCATTTAAAATATACAAGATAAATGCATGTAAGCATACTGTACTTGGGGACTTTCTAAATGTTGGGGTTGAATACATCAAAGATATAGCCTTGATTCTTAAGAAACCATATACTAATGATAACATCAATCATATTGACTACCTTAGCATCACATTTTGAAACCCCTCGAAGACATTGGCAATGGGGTCTATAACACACACAAATTATTTAAACATTTAATACATATGCAAACAAATCTCTAATCTTCGTAAAAAAGGTTTTTAGCGTCTTTTTACAAGGCCTCCAACTCTTTAACAATCGAAATGGGTTGGATATTGGATCTTTATGGACAATAGAGATATCACCCAACTAACTACATGGTGTTTAATTGACTTTTGCCATGTTTCAAACTCTTCATGTTTTCACCCAAATAAACTTTACATTCTTGAGGAATGCATATCTATATATGTCTTACGTTGTGAATGCCTCAAATAGGGGGGCAAATACTTTGGCATGCGGGTCATTCGTTCTTATCATTACTTATTGGCTTTCACCTCATGGTGAGGTTTCCCACCTATAAATATGACGTATATATACCAACGAAAGGGGTAGCGTGTGAGACAACATTAGGCAAATATTAGTCTTTCCATGCTAATGATGTTGGACTTTCTCAGAAACCATGTGACGATGAACTAATTGTGTTATGCTCAACCTACATCCGGCGCATGCTTGCTTCTCGGACAATCAAGTATGTATGTATTCACTTTGGGATGCACATTCTTAGCTCTGTGTGGATATGTTAAGAATCAAGATGGTTCTCCTCTATGTCATTCACTTGTTAAGTGTTTTTGTTATTTTACATCCATCGGAGAAGTGAAGTAAAGCTTTGTATAGAGCAGGGGATCTCGACATGATTAACGTTTTTTCCTGGGAAGAGTCAAGGTGTTGCTCTGCTTTGGAGCTCTCATGCTGCACAGCTCAAATCCACCCAAAAGGAATGCTCTCAAGTTTAGTACTTTTCCTTCATCTTCTACAAGCTTTCTATGGACACAGAGGAAAGCAGAAGCAGAACAACAGGTCTATGATCTTGATCAATTTCTTTGCAATCATAACGCAGTCTCTCTGTCACATCATTTACAATGGTGTGGAAGAAACAAGGATTTACAGCATGGTAGATATGCCCATAGCTTCATTATTACGCACAGTTTTGATGCCATCTCTGTTCTATATGTCAGTCTTGTACAAATGTATGGAAAATGTGCATCAATGGATGATGCAATAAAGGTTTTCTTTGACTGTCGAACAAAAGATTTGGACATATGGAATGCTTTCCTTGAGGTCCTTTCACGACAAGGTGCATTTGAAGAGATGCTCAAGAACTATGATCGGATGCGCCAAGAATGCATTGTCCCAGACAGGTCCACATTTATGCACCTTCTTTCATTGAGTTTCAACCATTTAACCCTTGCAGAATGTAAGCAAATACATGTGTTTATCATTGAAATTGGATGTAACAAAGATGTGGTTGTGGGTACTTCTCTTCTTAACATGTATGGAAGAGGTGGAAACTTCGAGGAAGCAAAGAAAGCGTTCCAGACCATGCCCTCTCGGAATTTGGTTACTTGGACAACAATGATATCCATATGTGCTCGATGTTGTCAAGGAAAGGAATCCATGTCTGTTTTTGAATCGATGCTCAGGGAAGGGATTGAACCTGATGAGGTCACATTCATCAACCTTCTTGCATCATGTTCTAGCCAATCAATGATTTTACAAGGTCAAAGAATACATGAGTTAGTAATCCGACAAGGCTTCGAGAAAGATGTTAGAATTGTGAACGCTCTCATCAATCTTTATGGTAAATGTGGGAATGTGAAGAATGCTCACAAAGTGTTTGATTCAGTTCAGATTAAAGATATAATTTCATGGACTTCTTTGGTCACCATTTATGCTGACCATGGAGAGCATGTTGAGGTCTTAGGGCTTTTTAATCGCTTGCAAAAAGAAGGGCATTCACCAAACAAAGTTACTTTCGTAAGTGTGCTTGCTATGTTTGATTGTAATGAAGTCTTGCCAACCGGACGTTACATCCATAACTACATCATAACCAAGGGTTTAGATGGAGATGTTATCATTGCTAATTCTCTTATCAATATGTATAATAAATGTAGTACTGTGGAGGAAACCAAACAAATTTTCCACAAAATGATGAATCGGAATGTGATATCGTGGACTTTAATGATAGGAATACATGCCAAAGAAGGTCACATGAATGACGCACTGGAAGCATTTTTATGTATGCAAGAGGACGGGATTGTCCCCAATAAAGTCACTTTCGTAAATATGATTGAGGCATGTGCAAGCCAAGCTGCCTTTAGAGAAGGGAAGTGTATGCATAAATGCATCATTTGCATGAGATTTGAATTGGACGTCTCCATAGAGACAGCTCTTCTCAAAATGTATGGTATATGTGGGAGCTATATGGATGCTTGGGATGTGTTTGATCAAATGGTTGACCGAGATGTACTATCGTGGAATACTATTATTGCCCTGTATGTGAATTATGGGCATGGCAACATGGCATTGCATCTTTTCCAACTAATGCTGGGGCAAGGAGTTTTACCTAATGAAGCTACGTATGGATTTCTTCTTGTTGCATGTACTGGCATAATTTCAGTGTCAGATGGTATTGAAATACATGCTCAAATCCAAGGCAGTGTGGAGATTGAGCCTAATGTTGTTAGCAATACCAACTTACTTAATATGTATAGCAAGTGTGGGTGTCTGGAAAAGTCATGTACATTGTTTGATAAGATGGTTGAGAAAAATATATTCTCTTGGACTGCAATGATTGCTGCATATGGAGAAAATGGAGACAGTAAAAGCGCTTTCCGTCTTTGTGCACAAATGCTTCAAGAATCTGTGTTGCCAAATGAAGTCACTTGGATTAGCCTAATAATGGCTTGCAATGATCAAGTGGTGGAGGGCAAAAGGATCCATGCTGGCATCCTTCATGGTGAATCTAATGCAAAGATAGCTTTGGGAAATGCTATCATCAACATGTACAGCAAATGGGGTGACATAGATCATGCACAACAGACATTTGATGGCATGTATGAAAAAAATGTAGTTTCTTGGAGTGGAATGATTTCACTGTATGCCCAGAATAGCCAAGGAAATGTAGCTATGCAACTCTTCGAGCAAATGCAGGAGAAGGGTACATCACCCAATGAAATCACTTTAGTCACTCTTCTAAGTATGTGTGTTAATCAGACTTATCTGACAGAAGGCCAGAGAATGCATACATTTATACTGGAAAACAAAGTAGCTTCAAGTACCTTATTAGGAAACTGTTTGGTGAACATGTATGGGAAGTGTGGGAATATTTTAGGTGCGTGGGAGATATTTTGGAATATGGATGAGAAAGATAAAATGACATGGAATGTGATGATAGGAGCATGTGCTGAGCATGGGCAGGGTCGAGAGGCTCTTGCTCTTGTCAAGCAAATGATGGAAGAGAATACACCACCAGATGATGACAGTTTTGTCAATCTCTTATCTGCATGTAGCCATTCAGGTCAAGTTACCGATGGTTGGGAGTGTTTTGTTTTCTTGAAGGAATATTATTGTACTAATTCTGATCATTGTGCTTGTGTTATCGATTTATTTGGTAGGGCTGGGTTGTTAAAAGAGGCAGAGAATATGATGTACCATTGTCCTGTTCAACCGACAATCATGTCATTCATGTCAATGCTTAGTTCTTGTCGATACCAAGGGGATGTAATTCGAGGAGAATGTGCTGCAAACCATGTTCTGGAGCTGAATATGAAAAGCACTGCACCTTTTTACATGTTGAAGTGTATCTATTCCATTGCAGATGAATATGAATCATCTGCTATGCCATAGGTTTCCTAAAAGGATGCAAAGGCAACAAAATTGTGTGCTTTGCTAAGCATGTCCTTGATCTGGATATGAAGAACAATGCACCTTTCTATATGCTGAAGTGCATCTATTCTTTTGCTGATGAATACTGAATGATGACAAACAATTGCAGCATTTCGTGACTGTGCCAGTAGACATAGATGGACAACATAGTTTTAATTGCAGTAGTGCCAATTACAGGAATTATCCAAGCTAACTCTGTGAAAGCCTATCTCAATACATTTGGCCCTACGGATGTGGCAATAATGTGGTGGTGATCTGTCGAGAATGTGGCCCCATGTGGGTTGCATGGCATAGTAATGCAAGACATAACACGCATACATGAAGTTGTGATCTCATAGTTGCATGGTTGGGTCATTTCTTTGTTGTGTTTGTATATGAAATCAAGCTCTTCATGGTAAGGGAAGAATTAGTGGATTATGAAATGTTCCATGCACTCATGTTCCCTTTGCTTCTGGGTGAGGAATTTACAGCAATATGCTTGATAATGGTGCAAAATCATTTGCCACTGAATGTGCAAGCGTGCACATAAAACCCAGAACCTCAAAAGCAAGACTCAATAAAAAATAGCATGTCTTGCCAGGTGAAAATATAATGGTTGTATTACTTAAAAGGTCTAGACAAGAAATAATACTACAATCCCGTACTAATCTAAACCCTAAACCCTAAACCTTTTATGATTCACACAATTATCCTCGTCATCATAGGCGAAACAAATCAGTTGAATAGATGAGATGGAAACTAGATTCAATCTCATTACACAATTTATGAACAGACATTGATATTAAACAAGATGGTCCTACTTTAAGTTGATACACAATTGATCAACCTACTTTCCATGAATTAAGTTCCTAGTCAAACAATGAAACACCATTGTCAAGAATCTTAATGATTCCCCTCACGATGGCACAATAGTCATTAAATTTTTAATGATTTAACCATTCATTGCCTGATGGCATATCAACTTCTCTCAATTGTATGAGGATGGAAAATGAACTTCAGGGAAATTCTCATATGAACTAGTATAGATGAAACAATATAATTATGATTAAAGATTCACCTTAGTATTAATGGAAAGATGTCCAAAGGCTACAAAGAACTTGTAAATAATTATGTAGTACATAAATAGATTAGAGATGTGTGTGTGTGTGTGTGTGTGTGTGTGTGAGAGAGAGAGAGAGAGAGAGCCCAGATGGATGTAGCTTAGTTGGTAAGGTTGCCCAATGGAGACCAGGTGGTCATGGGTTCAACCCCTACATTCCACAGTGGCATCTAGTGAAATAGAGATATATATGAAGTACATAATAGAGAAGTGAGGGAATTGGGTTTCAAACCCAAGACACAATGCTTGTAGTGTTATCGACTTACCACTAGGGTAAGCTAATTACAAAAAAGAGAGAGAGAAAGAAAGAAACAAGAAGGCATTACAAAACATTTTACAACCTATTCTGTTCATGTTGTGGCAGAAGGGAGAAATGATGGAGATACATGGATTTCATGGGACCATCTGCCTACTCCCAAAAGGTTAGGTGGTGCAACAATATTGGATTTGGAAAGGCATTTGATGGCTTGTAGATTTGCATTATTACGAGATATATGTCAATAAGATCAACCCTGGATATACTCAATGGAAGTATTCCTCTAAAGATTCAACATTTTGTATGTGGACAACATTTGGTAAGATCGTGGCAAGATGCATTATCTCTTTTTGAATGGGGACCATCAAGTGATCGAGAATATTGTAATTCATTACAAAATGAAATGTTTGTTTCTTCTCGAGTGTTGTTTTGGCATGGGAAAGAGAAGTTGAGATCTCAATTCAATTGTTTATTTCGATTGGGGATTGTACATTTGGAAGATGTGGTTAATAATGAATATGAAAGGTTGTCGGATTTTGAAGATGCCAAGCGATGGTTATGAATTCCCCCAAATTATGGATTTATTTGGGAGAAATTACAAGATAGACCATTGTTGCAAGGATCTTTGCCATTGAAAACAAATTTTGCACCTTGGGTGGATTGGCGGTTACAATATGGTACACGCTTGTTACAGGTCACTACAAATATATTGTATCATCATGCAATGTCATCATTATCTTGGCTATCTCCTAAAGTAGCGAAGTTGTGGAATGAATGTAAGTCAAATGCAAGGTGGTGAAAAATATTACAACGTAGTTGGCATTCCCATCTACAATTTCGTGCAAAGGTATTCATATGGAGAGTCATGATTGATGGGCTCCCATTAGGTTCAACCTTAAAGAGATGAGGACTAGGGTCCGGCACTTGTTTCTTTTGCATCGTTTCATTGGAGAATAGTACACATAGGTTCATTAAATGTCCTATAGTGTGTACCATTTGGAAGTACTTATCGGATATTTGGCAAGTTTTAACCCGTTGTTGTTTGACACCTCAACAATGGGTTTTTTCTCAATATGTTCAAAATGCTTCAAACGATGAGATGACATGTTGTTCCAATTTTTACGTTATTGGGGTCTACAACACAATTGGAATATGCGTAATGCTTTCATGTTCGATAATAGACATGGGGTGAAAGCCTATATAAAGAAGCTTAAAGGTATTCTCATGTGGAATTTTTGGATGTTAGAGCATGTGGGGATCATTCCCTCAAATGCATATTCAGGTTTTTTAATAGCAATACAAAACGTTCCTCCCCTTAATAGGCATATGATAGGTAGAGGAGACTAAGAAGTGTTGTAACTAAGTGGATTTTACATACAATTAATATAATTAATTGTGTGCTTTTACCAAAAAAGAGAGAGAGAGAAGAGAGACACAACACACACAAAAATAGAATTGTATATTCACAAGAATAAGAATAATAACCAACAATTACAAAAGAGAGAGGAGAGTGCTTCACTGCTTTATATCTAAAGCCACACACACTCTCTCTACATTTTATCACTATAATGCCCACTCTCTTTAGGATCTTGGGAAATGGGTAACCTCTTAAGTAACTCATAACTAATGTGTCATAGGAGTTACATCCTATGACACATAGTTATGTTACAAGGTGGTGGTGTGTTCACACACATTACCTATTCTCAAGGTGTGTTCACATGCTAGTTGAGTTTGACTCTCAATAGAACTCATACAAGAAAACATAACCATCATACCCTAATCAACCAACATGTCAAATAACAAAAGCCCTCAAGCAACTACCTTAGAAACTACATTTGCACATCTAAAATCGGGGTCCAAAATTCTCAACATTCTTTTCCAAACTGCTCTAACAATAGGACATACCCATAAGACATGGCGAACTGATCCAATAGGGAAACCACAACTATCACATTGTAAATCATGGCAATGCCCCCACATCCATGACTTTACGAGAATCCCATTATCAGGAACAATACTAAGACAGAGAAGGAATTAGTACTAAAAGATGAGGATTAGTACTAAGAGAGGTGTAGAACTCTCGAGAGAAGGAAAGAGAGGGAGAGAGAGTGAGAGAGAGAGAGACAATGATGATAACAAAAGATATATATTATGTGAAGAGAATATACATTAGTAGCTAGGAGACTTAAGACTAGTGTTGAACTGATTTTGTTCGAAATAATGCCTTGTGCCTCCTTTTATAGTGTTCTTAGGAGTACTCCTGAAGTTTCTAGAATGTTCTAGAGAAATCTGGAATATACATCAATTTTCTATAGTAAAACTTAAATGAAAATAATATCTTTTATATTACAATATATAGTCTAATGGTCAAGAGCTCGACCCGTGTGACTTAAGGTCATGGGTTTGAGTCTTGCCATATCATGACACTATCCCCCTTTAAAAACAAGGAGTGTCACGAGTCGTTTTGGGTTGAGGACCCGGTTTGTCTGGATATTGACGATGGAAGTCTTCAAGAAGAGCACGAGCATTGGTCACATTCTCTATTAGTTCCCAGGTACGCTCGTTGGGACTATATCCTAGCCAATCGACTAAATTATAGAGCTTGTTGCGAACAATCTTGGAATAGAGGATAGCGGCAACCTCGTACTCAAGTCCATCTTCAAGTTCGATCAGGGGTGGAGGTTGTTTAATACGACCTAGGATGGTGCTGTCTTGATAGGGTTCGAGGAGAGAACTATGAAACACCGGATGTATCCGAAGTTGTGGAGGTAGATCGAGACGAAAAGTGACATCATTAATTTTTCTGATAATACGGAAAGGACCTAGTTGTCGATAATCCAACTTCTCACATGGGCGAGTACTCTTGATGTGTCGTCATAGTAGCAATACTCGATCTCCAATGTTAAAACTAGATGGAAGCCGATGACGAACTGTGTAAACCTTGTGTGTTTGTTGAGCTTGCTGTAGATGAGTAGATAAATCTGCTTGTATCTTGCGTAACCACTCCAAACGATCCTCTACGCAAGGATTTGTGGGTAACTCTAGGGTTTCAAATACACACCACCGAGGGTGACAACCCGTATAAGCATAAAATGATGTAACCTTTGTCAATGAGTGGACAGAGTTATTATATGCAAATTCGGCGAAGTGGAGAATATCCGCCTAGTCATCTTGATGATAGCTTAGAAAGCACCGAAGATACAGCTCAAGCGTTTCATTTGTTCGTTCTGCTTGGCCGTTTGTTTATGGGTGATAGCCGGAGGAGAGGTTACAAGTGACCTTGAGCATATTAAAGAGCTGCTTCCAGAATTTCGAGACGAACTGAGTCCACGGTCACTGATGATACTATCGAGAAGGCCATGATGCCAACATACTTCACGCACGACAATTTCAGCGGTTTCCTCACTAGAGATTTCCTTAGAGAAATGGGCCATCTTTGTATATCGAGGTACTACTGTTAAGATTGCATTGAATCACTTAGAGACCGGAAGATTTGTGATGAAATCTAGAGCAATGGATTCTCAAGGCTAGCTTGGAATTGGTAATGGTTCTAATAAACCATATGGATTATGCATTGGCATTTTTGCTCTGCAACATGTATCACAAGTCCGAACAAAATCTTCGACAAATTGTCGCATATGGGGGCACCAGAATGATTGTTGTACTAAATCTAATGTTTTAGTAAGTCTACCAAAATGCCCAGATGTATATGTGTCATGATAGTTTTGGACTAATCGAAGGTGACAAGAACCATTAGGAACATACAAGAGTTTCTTAAAGAATAGTAATCCATCACGACATTCGAATTGTCGATAGTCCGTACCTGGTTGTTGCGACTAGGAACAAGATGCCCGAGAGGGATCAATTTGTGTTAGAATGGCTTGGGCAAAAGCATTTGTCTTTAAGTCCTCACGTATGGTATCGATAACGTGGGAATTCAAGGGCATACCGAAGACCTGCGTTGCTTGCAGTCGCGATGGTCCCAGGATTACTTGCTTTTGGTTATCGAAAGTTGGCTCGCCAGGACGCGGTGCTAGATACCAGTGCCGTGATAATGCATCTGCCTTCCCTTGTTGCTTCCCCGAACGATATGTAATTTTGAAGTCGAAACGAGTGAGGAATTGGGCCCACCGAGCTTGAGTTCGTCGATTTAACACACAAGCATTCTAAAAGTAGGCAAGGTTTTTGTGATCACTGAATACGGTGACTTGATGAGAAGATCCCTCTAGAAAATGCCTCCATTGCGTAAAAGAATCAACTATTGCTAATAGCGCCTTATCATGAATTTCATAGTTGATTTCAGCGCCCTCAAACTTGCGTCAGTGGAAAGCCACAAGATGTAGCTTTTCATCATCACCTTGTTCTGAAAGAATGCTACCCAAGGCGAAATCCGATGCGTCTACTTCAATGATGAATGGTTTTTCTAGATGAACATGAGCTAGAATAGGAGCTTATGTAAATGCCTTCTTAAGACTCTCAAAAGCCATGTCTGATTCTTCAGACCAAACGAACGATTGTCCCTTCCTAGTAAGTTATGTGAGAGGTAGAACAAGCTTTGAGTAATCCTGTATAAACTTGCGGTAGAAATTGGGAAAGCCTAAAAAACATTGCACGTCTCGTAATGAACGCGGATTCTACCACTCTACCACCATTTTGACCTTAGCTGGATCCATGGAGATGCCTTCCGAGGAAATGACATAGCCTAGAAATTCTACCTGGTTGCACTCGAAACTACATTTTTCCAGCTTTGCATAAAGACCATGTTCTTGAAGTCATTTTAGTACTAACGGTACATGAGAATCATGCTCTTCTTGGGTCTTCAAATAAACCAGTAGATCATCCAAATAGATGATTAAAAAAACATCCAAGAGATCTCTGAATATATCATTTCCCATGTGCTGGAAGACTTTGGCGCATTAGTGAGACCGAATGACATGACCATATACTCGAAGTGCCCATATCTGGTGCGAAACGTGGTCTTGAGGAAGTGCTTACCTATTCCTGATGGTGACCTTATTCAAGCCATGGTAATCTACGACGAGACGAAGTGATCCATCCTTTTTCTTGACGATGAAAACGGGTGCGCCGGTTGGAGATTTCGAATGTCGAATGAAACCATTTGCTAAATTCTCCTCTATATAGGCTCGAAGGACTTCTAGCTCGATTGGTGACAAATTGTAGATCGGTCCCCATGGTGGCTCTTTTCCCAGTTGTAAATTGATGGGGCAATCATACGGTCGATGGTGAGGAAGTGTATTGGCTTGTACTTTATCGAACACATCGGCATAATGACGATACTTCTTTGGAAGTTGAACGATGGACTCCTCTTTAGTGGTGTTGGAGGGTTTCATACGGTCGATGGTGAGGAAGCGTATTGGCTTGTACTTTATCGAACACATCGGCATAATGACGATACTTCTTTGGAAGTTGAACGATGGACTCCTCTTTAGTGGTGTTGGAGGGTTTTACTGATACTGCGAACAAAAACATTTCTTTCTTGCGTCCTTCCTCACACAACTGATGTAGCGAAATGGTTGCAATCTTATGAGTAGATCCTCGGGTTTGTTGATACCGTATTTCTCTTGTTCTCCAATCTATGCCTGGGTTATGTAATTCGAACCATGGTAATCCCAAAACAATGGGATGTTTTGGGATACTAATTATATTAAATGATATTACACACGCTAAATTATCTAGGACAATATTAACGAGCTCTAACTCTTCTATGATATTTCTGGAAGCAATGGGACGACCATCAATGACTACTACAGAGGCTGGACACGAGAGTTTTCTTAGGGATATTTGATGAGCTTGGGCAAAATTCCTATCCATGAAGCAAGAATTAGCTCCAAAATTTAGGAGTGTTGAGACATGTATTGGAGAGGTACTTTTAGTACTAACTGTTACTTGGGTTAAGAACACGTTGCTAACTTGCTTAGAGGGAATGGAACCACTAATGGGTTGCACAGATCTAGGGTTGTCGAACCAAACGACTCCTATTTTGGCTAGACTTAGTCGTTTAACTCTTCTTCTAACTAACTAAGGACATCAAATTTGTTCGATAGATTTGGGCTATTAGTAGTATTAGGACTATCAGATATTCCTACTGAAATAGACTCAGGTTTAGTACAATTAGAACTAGCAACTATTTGGTTTACATGTCTTCTTGGCCTATGGGGACAATTCACTGCAATATGCACTGGTCCACCGCATTAAAGACATAGTCGATTTGCTCGACGTCGTTGCTTTTCTTCTTCCGATAATGGTCCGCGACGACCTGTAGTGTCAATTTCCATCGGAGTTGGAGTATTCACGGGAGACGCTTTATATGACTCCCTTGGAAACACTTTTGCTACCACTGAGGCGTAGGTGGGCTCTGGAATTGACGTTTTGAACGTCGTTCGAAAAGTCAGTTGTCGCATCTCACCACGCGACTGATTGCTTCTGTCAATGACTTTGGTTCTTCGGGGAAGGTCAAGAGTAAATCCTTGACATCGTTACGTAGACCATAACGAAATTGCTCCATTAGTGCTTGGTCATCCCAGGGGATATCGGAGGCGAGTAGGCGGAAATCTGCAGCATATGTGGAGGCTGGACGATCACCTTGATGTAATCATTGGATTTTGTTGATTGTTATCCTTATGCTGTCAGTATCTCCGAAACAGGCTTTAAACTCACTTAAAAACTCTTCAAAATTGTTTAGTAAAGGAGATTCCTTTTCTAACAATGGAGCGAACCATGCCAAAGTTGAGCCACTTAACAACGTGCCTACTAAACTCATTCGTGATGCATCGGTGGGATATCGGGAAGGATGCATTTGAATGACTAATTGTACCTTATTAAGGAATCCTCTAAACTGCAATCGTGTTCCATCGAATTTCATGGGAAGGCCGATCTTGGGTTCTTTATGAATCCCTTGCGTACTGGGTCCTTGTTGTTGCATCGCTACTATGGTTGCTTCGAATTGTTGCACGTGTAATGTTAGTTCCCCATGTTGTTGTTGCGTCTACTGCTTTTCTAAGGAGATTTGTTGAAGATCCCCCAACAACCGTTGATTTTTTTGTTCCAAAGCAAGGAACTTCTCTTTCAAGCATTACAACTCCGAGAAAACGAATTGATATTCTTGAGCGCTAATAGTGGCCATAGGATGAGAGGAAAGAGGAATAAGATATTAGTATGAAGGGAGGGAAACGTAAGAAGATAAAAGGAAGATGAGGAAAGAGGTGAGAAATCGGTTCAAACTGTCAGGAACAGTACTAAGACCGAGAAGGAATTAGTGTTAAAATATGAGGATTAGTACTAAGAGAGGTGTAGAACTCTCAAGAGAAGGAGATAGAGAGATAGATAGATAGATTATATTATCGTATTCGGAGGTCAAATATGACCTATGAGACCAAAAATATTACAAAAGTTGATGATAACAAAAGATATATATTATGTGAAGAGAATAAACAGTAATAGCTAGGAGGCTTAAGACTGGCATTGAACCGATTTGGTTCGAAATAATGCATTGTGCCTCCTTTTATAGTGTTCTCAGGAGTACTCCTGAAGTTTCTGGAATGTTCCAGAGAGATCTGGAATATACAACAATTTTCTATAGTAAAACTTAAATGAAAGTGTTATTTTTTGTATTACAACATATAGTCTAATGGTCAAGAGCTTGAGCCGTGTAACATAAGGTCATGGGTTTGAGTCTTGCCATATCATGACACCCATAATGTACCAACAACCATCTAAACAATACAACTTTTGTAAGATTTTGCCTCAATAAGCACCCAACCAAGAATCTTGTACATCACCCGATCTCCAAAATTTATAAGTTGTTGGCACCATAGCCAAACCGCTCCTTAGCAAGAGTACTGGAAAAAAGGGATTTGCTTACCTAGTATTTCTTGCGATGATATGATTTGTCATTTCTACTCACCTAGATCCCATAGAAGGTGATTAATGGGCTTATTCTCATAAACCCACAAAGTATAGATGCAACTCTTACCTAAATATGGCCCCAATAGTTGACATCTTAGAATGGTTTCAAAGAGAAAAAGAAGGATGTGTTGTGACATGACATGATATGGTAAAGCACAAGGGAAGCATTGCCTTTTGCATAATTAAGCCATCTTTGCAAATGAAGTCTGAGAATGGTATTACAAGGTACTTTAATACAATTCTAAGTTATGAATATGCCTTAATGTTAACACAACCTTCATGGCTATGCTATCAATGGTCGTGTTTCACAATGTTAAACATGTGAGTGCGAGTTTTGATCATTATGTTTCAATTTTTGTATTCATAACAAGGGCTCTTCATAAATCTAGTTTGTGATCATGCAACATGAATCAATTGGTCAAAGAAACATGCCATGCACGCTCTAACCAAACTTGGAGAAACAATACATAAGCAAGAGCAAGTACAACCAATATTAGAGATTGTGTGGTAATCTTATATGAGTTTTCTACCATAAGGTCATATTGGGGAGAAACACCATACACATTATCATGTAATATAAACTATGAAAAATTTCAAAATCTATTGCAAATGCTAATGACTACGATTTCTCAAATTGGGCCCTTACGTCACATGCGAATGGCATGTTTCCTCATCCAATACATGATACGTTGATAAAAAATGTTCAAATTTGTAGAGTTGAAGCACAACATAAAATCTTAGCCTCAAATAAATAATCACAATCCATTACTGACATCATAGAATGAACCATATGTGCAATTGCATTCGAGAATGATTGAATCAAACATGTATGGTAAATCATCTCAAAGTTGGATTGAATTTATAAGTTGGAAAAAATAAATAAAGATTGGAATTTAAAAAAATGACTATGGTCTATATTATATATTGATTGAATCAAATGTCAACACAATTGAAAGTTCAAAACTTAGGAATTACTTAACTACTAAACATTGGAAAGCATGAACATAAAAATCAAATATTTCAAAGACATAATTGTATTGATGATGAGCGCATCTTACAATTATCAATGTTCTCATCTCGCGACTAGTGAAGGTATCGATCTCTTCACTTTAGAACAATACCAAAAAATGAGTATGAACTATAGAGATTGAATCAAAATATGTCATTATAAATTATAATCAAACGTTCAAAAACTCCTAATAAATATATTGGAGAATATGAAGAAAACATGACACTAACAGAAAATTTTACTATGACATGACACTAACGAGAGAGAAAAAGGTAAGAAGATTGGCATTCGAACCCAAGATATATGCAATAATAGCAATACAACTTACCACTAAGGTGAGGTAATTTCTAATAAATAAAAATAGAACATGCATCTTTCACTTTTGAAACGTGTTCGTTTCCAAACATTTTCAAACGTTTGTATGTTCGCACAAACACGTTTATTACGTTCTATGAAATTTATTGTAATAAAGTATACATGTACTTGAGGTATATACCATCACAACTTACATGGTTCAGTCTGGTTGGTGAGGAGAGCTCAATCCATTTGACAATATCCAAGAGATCATAATCACAATGGCAATGGCAATCTTGATTGTGATGTCAATTCCAACGTCAATATACTCTTATATCATTCACAATCTAGAGTTATCTCTTTGTTTAGTGAGACAAAGAAGAACTTCATAAATCAAAGTTGCTTCATATCGGTTTTTAATTACCTTAGAATATATATGTGTTATAATCAAGCTCATAAATTTTACTCCCATGTAACTTTTCATTAACCTAGTACTTATGCACATGCTACATTGTGCTTAATCTATGTTTTAGTCACTAAAATGTGTGAGGGTTAAAATCATAAGAAGGGTACATATTGATCTTCATTTGTGTTTAATATTTCCCTTGGAAATATTCAAAAAGATAGGGCGGGTAAGACATAAACTTTGAATGGAAAATGAACACTATATCAAGGACGGTGTGCACTTAAATGGAGCTTATTCCATGTTGTCAAGAGCTTGCTGCCGTCACATCATTTTACTTGGATAAGACCTCTAACTAGATATTTTTTCTCTTAACGTAATTGATGTACATAATATAATCAAACCATCAATTGGACTCATCTTTTTTATTACCTATAGGCTATAATCATGTGACAAATTGGGAAACTTCATTAGTCCAAACACCAACTACAATGTATTAAATCGTTTGATCAAGTAAAAAAGGTTAGTAATCACGCGACTACTAGTAAACTTTAGGGAAAAGTACCAACATACCCTTAAATGTTCGTCTATTTACCAGAATGCCCCTGGAAGTTCCAAATTTACCAAACTACCCCTATGTCCAAAAAGATACACTTTATAAAGTAATTATACACTCAAATCTACAAGCCCTATTTACCATATATATATATATATATATACATAGATTGACCCATGCGTGATATGCGGGGTATTCGACATCCGCAATATTCGTAGTATTCGAGAATATAAAATTGCTCCAAGAATATTATAAAACCATTCGTTTATGGAAAATAAATTTACATAATAAAATTTATTCAATTCACTTAAAAAAAAGAAGGAAAAATCACAAATTAATCAAAAAATGGAAGGTCTTCAAAAATCAAAACCACTAGTGGAACCCATTGAGTGCCTCAAGCTTCCATAGCCATTGTTGCTTCTTTTGCTTTTGGCCTTTTGCCCATGGCATCCTTGACAACAACATGTGGATTGCTGTTGCTGCCCACCCCTGCCAAGACATCCCCTCCTGTGATCTCAAGGTAAACAAATCATGGAATTTTTTTATAACTTAACCCCCCCCCCCTTGTTTCTCTCCTCCTGTCTTAACCTATATTTATGTGAAATGATACCTTTGATGAGATTCTTCTTTCTCTTCTGCTTTGAACCTCATTGACTCTTTACATTTGATGGGTTTCTTTCTGTTTCTTTTTGTTTTTCCTTTCTTTCTTTTGCTACCCAAGCTGAGTGGTATCTTTTATGGATTCCTTCTGATTAACCTAATTTGAGTGATCTCTATCTTGGATCATATTTGTTTTACCCTAGTTTGATTGATATCTCTTATTGCTTTGTACTGTTTTGCCCGAGTGTATGTCTTATGCAGGAGGAAGAAAGGACGCAGTCAAACCCTAAATTTCGAGGAGCCGATGTTTGATGTTGTTCCTTGTTGATTGCTGATTGCTATTCCCTACTGAGCTCTTCTCTATTCGCTACTCGTCGAATGCATTTTTTCAAAAAAAAAAATAGGGAAAAAAAGGGGAAAAAAAAAGTTAATGAATATTGGAAGAAATATTCTTATACGTATTCGTTGGTATTCGTGGGGGAGGCCCCACGAATGCGAATATCTCAATCTATGTATATATATATATATATATATATATATATAGAGAGAGAGAGAGAGAGAGAGAGAGAGAGAGAGAGAGAGTGTACTGACCTTCTATGGATCCTGATGATGAAGACGATTGATCAACCCAATGAACAAGAAAGAAGAGAAAGTCTACACTGTTAGGTACAAAGGACCCAAAGAATTGCTTAAGTAAAGAAATTTGTGTTTGAAGGGTATTCTGGTAAATAGGGCTTGCAGATTTGAGTGTATAATTACTTTATAAAGTGTATTTTTTTGGACATAGGGTTAGTTTGGTAAATTTGGAACTTTCAGGGGCATTCTAGTAAATAGATGAGCTTTCAAGGGCATTCTAGTAAATAGACGAACTTTCAAGGGTATCCTGGTACTTTTCCCTAAAATTTATAAGCACAAACTATATTGTATCGGTTGCTTTGCATACGTGAGCCAATATCTCTTGTAAGTAATCCAAACTTTTGTAATTTAACAAATATATTGACTTGCATATCTTATTCCACATACAATCATTAAACAAAACTTTACAAAAATGGAACTTTCATCAAGTTTCCATCAACCAACATTGGATATTTATTCATGAAAGGCAAGTTAGCGAGAATGACCAAACTATAATTGCTCCATCTTTACCCTATCCTATATGCACACACAAAATACTAACCTTTCATAAAAATCAAATAGTATTGTGGTGTGCATGTATGCCTTTGTGCCACTCTTTTAGCACACCCTTTTTAGGATGCATGTACCTAAGCCAACCCACCCTTTTAGCATACCCTTTTAAGCTAAGCCAACCCAAATGGGTACCTTTGTATAAATTATAAATTGAGTAAGAAGTAAGAACCTAACTAGATTGGCTTTGATCTCTTATGTGCATTTCACAGTATTATCATGAGGTAAATATGTATTTGTGATATATATTACATATGCTCACATGGTGTGTGCACGTTTGTGGGTTACTCGTGAGTCGTGCTTATTTGAACTATCTAAGAAAAAACATTAGTGGACAATATCCCACTAGTCTATGATTTTCACACATTGTTGTTCAATGTATGGTCCTTGTAAGTTCATGTATCCCTAGTGTTGGTTCATAATAGCATGGGTAACCCATTACACAACCATTAATGATCAATGTTGAGGGCAATAAGGTGTCCCCTTTGCGGCCATGTGCTTGCATTACAAGCAAATGCGTTGTCCATATCTACGTGACCAATAACATGAAATTTAAAGCCCAAATAACATATTGAGTTGTTTTCAATCTCAATTATTAAGACACACATCTACAAGAAAAGTTTGCTTACTTTATTGATCAATATATATTTTGAGGGATGTGTGTTTGCTCCTGAAGATATCAATAATGTTATAGAAAGTTAGGTTCATAACGCATGAACGAGTTATATAAGGGACAACTATTGTTTATTGTTTGGGAAATCCTTTATTGACCATTCAATGTGTGAATACTAGGTGACATACTAGATAAAACAAATTTAAGAAGTTGACGAGGGATACGTGTGTTAAAGATAAATGTAAAGGGGACACACGAGCTTTTCTAAAGAAACTTAAGCAAAGCACCTACATCGAAGCAATAAATATATAAAGTTGTATAAAAGTGGCGAAATGACCATTGCCAACATGCATTTAGTATTTTAAAGGATTGGTAACTTTTCGGACTATTGATATGTCATATAAAAACCGATAATTCAACATTGTATTTACAACTTGACATTCATGTCTTGGTTCAATGCTACAAATTCATTGCCTCCTTATAGAGAAAGCTCCTGTGGTTAAATGATCCATTCATGTAACATAAGCATCCTCACCAATACAATGCTAAGAAGGACATGCCAATGTTTTAAATAACATATCATTTATTAGGCGTAAGTTGTAACAATTCATTGATTTTTTTGACTAGCCAATGCATGCGTGTGTTCTTTTTTGGAGATAAAATAATTTATTTGCACGACACAATCCACAAGAATGTGTATGCTCGCTCATGATGCACCCAAGATGACTAGTCTAAGCTTTTAAACATTGCATTACCTAGGACCTATTTTTTAACAAGTGTGATGCCATGCGCCATGTGGGTCAAAATTTTGAGTGAACCCAAGTTCGGTCCTTGCCATGGAGCATTTCCCATTGATTGCAATTGGTTCCTCGTGGACATTAAGAATCTCTCACTCCCTCTCCCCCTCTTTGACCAATCAACGAACAACTCTACTTTATAAGAAAAACAATACACCTCTCTAACACACACACACACACACACACACACACACACACACACACACACACACACCGCCAAGTATCTAAGCATTCACACTCTCTCCAAGCATGATCTTGTGTAAGGATAATTACATACGTCTCTTTCACTTTCTTTGAGTGGTTGCCCAACAACTAATCGAGGCCAACAAGATCTCTTGACATTGGTATTTCATGAAGCATCGCTAGAATGGGATGTGAAACCATACAATATAACAATGAATTCAAGTGACATCCTTTGTTGAACATATTGTGCTAGTGTTATGGCTCTTGTCACCCACCTATCAATATCACATAGAAAAACACTTTCCAAATGTAAAGTAAAAACAATAGATGAAATTCCATGTGCACCATGAATCGAGCCACATCTTTTTCCAAATTTAGCTAAGTCGTGGCAATCTCTTGCGTCCATTCCTTATACACACAACCTCGTGGCATTGGTGTATCCAAGTTTAAAACATCACACTACATGTTAGTAAATCCATATTATGATAGATGGACAACAATTAGCGATACAATCAGAATTGACATTGAAGATCATATCATTGGGCATATATTTTGTAGTGAACACATGGTATGAAAGCCTCATTGCACATTACATCAATACGATAAAGTATTTTTCAAGTCAATGTGACAGTAAACCAAGTGAAGGGTATACATATATATATATATATATATATCTAAGGTTTGCACGCACTAAGAGTGAACCACCCAAGCATGCATAAACATGTTAAGAGAAATGGCGACCCTAGTCGCAAGATTTGGTGTGTTCTTAAGAGATGAGTGGTCATAACTCCCCCGCGTTTGACAATGCAAAGAACATGTATGTATATACATACATATGTATGTATGTATGTATGTATGTATGTATGTATGTATGTATGTATACACATATATCATATCTTATTATATTATACCAAGCCAACCAAAAATAGCCTCCCCATCAGAAAGAATAATAGTCTAGCACCCATTTATCTCCCTCACTCTGTTCTGTGTCTGTCTGTGTGTATATACACATGTATATGCATATATATGTAAGGAGACTATTGAATGGGTGATTCTAATCTCTGTACTCTTTAATTTGAGCAAAACCTTCAAGATCTGGTCTCACGCCCAACACACCCCAATTTGATCTCTCCACAAAGGGTGTAAGTACTCTCTCTCTCTCTCTCTTCTTCGTTTCCGACCCCACCCTTACACTGTCTGTGAATGAACTTAATCTTCGGATTTGCAAAAGACTCCCTCAGATTTTGTTTTTGTTTCATTTTTTTCCCCTTTGTGAAGAATCGGATTCTGTTTTCTATTTATGGTTTGTGAAAATGAGATTCCATCGAGAATTGCTTTTGTCAATGCTTTGTGAAATTAATTGTTTTCATCAGATTTTGTTTCTGGCAACCCTGTGTGAAAGGAATATTTTGCCATCAGTTTCTAGCAAAGAATGGACCATCGGTGTGTATGGTGGAGGAAGAGAAAGATGAACAATAGAGTGGGAGAAAAGAGAAGAATTTAGGAGTAAATGGCTGAGTAAGAGAAGCTCGGCAGCTCTAATTCAAGAAAGGATAAGCACCCAAAACATCGAGGGTGAATGGGTTAGTGGCAGAGGAAGAGAAAGAGAAAGATGAACAAAAGTGTGGGAGAAAAGAGAAGAATAAATGAGTAAATTAATGAATAAGAGAAGCTCGGCAGCTCTAATGTAAGAAAGGATAAGCACCCAAAACGTAGATGGTGAATGGGGTAGTGGTGGAAGAAGAGAAAAATGAAAGAAAGAGTGGGAGAAGGAGAAGAATGAAGTAAACGAATTTACATAAGAAGCTCGACAGCTCTAATGCAAGAAAGGATAAGCACCCAAAATGTAGAGGGTGAATGGGTCAGTGTTGAAAACGATTTGTAAATGAAGGTATAGTCACATTATATTCTTGCAAAAATTTTATTTTGTAGATCCGGTGGATGATCTCCCTAGTGAAGGCCACTAGGAAGATAGAGCCAAATTACATGGGGCTGAGTAAACTTTTGTAAGTATGTGTGATCAGCTAATATCTCCTGGAACCAGTCACAGGATTATTATGTTGTGAATATGGAGCCGGCGACAACCGGCTGTCAAGCTGAAATGAAAGACAATGAGAAAACAGAAAACACAATAATAGAGACACCAAGTTTTAACATGGAAACCCTGAATGGGAAAAAACCACGGGAGCCCATAGACTCCAAACAGAATCACTATGATATGTGTACAATACCCAAAGCCACAACCTTGAGCTGACCTTCTTCTCAGCAGATGGACACACACACAAAGCTCTCACACTCTCTATATCCACTCAATGCTCACCCACACACATATATATCTTAATGTGGTTGCCCTAGGTGTATTTATACTTATACACAAAATGGGCTATTTACAAATATGCCCACTAATCGGCTTCCAGCTCTTAGCCGACTCTGAGCGGATCGGCCCTCAGCCAACCAGCTGGCTCGCGTTCTTAGGATCTGTCCAGCTCTTGTCTGGACTGATTGGCTTACGGCCAACCCTTGGCGGATCGACTACCAGTTGATCCGGCTGATATCCTGTATCCAGCACCATGTTAGGCCGGCTGATAGCCGGTTCCTTAGCCAATCGGCTCCTGGTCGATCCAGCTTTCTAACTCATCCCATCCGGAGGAACCAGTTATCCCAGCATATTATTCCCAGACCACCTATCCCGCCCTATTAAACTTAATAAAACCCATGGGTGGACAAGAGATTGCTAAAGATGATCAAAGAGCCAAATTTGATTTAGTGAACGAGACGAAGCTGTGAATCTAAGGCTGATAAAATAATGGTATTGTATCTCAATATGCTTCGTGCAGTATGGATCTTGAGGTTCTTAGAAATAGCCGTAACACTTTGGCTGCCACACCTGAACAGTTGTGTAAGGTGATTTCAAGTTGGCCAGGCACTAGAAGGTCCTATCAACCTTACGGTTTCGGTCTCTGGATTGCTAGACCAATTTAGGCAACATTTTTGTAAAGCTTTGCAAGCTTAGAGACAGTGCTGGGATGAGTCACATTCCAGAAGTCCCCAAAGATTGATATTAATGTGAGGTTAAATGTTAAGAGACTGTTTTACATTGTTATACTTTTGTTAAAGCTGAGGTTTGTTTGAACCCTGAGCTAAGTATAGGGCACCCTCTCTGCAGGAGGACTGAGTTGGAAAGCCAATGGTTCTTGAGGGGTTTTCAGTTTGTAAACTGAGTATTATGCACCCTCAGTGTAAGAGGAGGTAATTGAGACTAACGGGGGACGTCATAGTTTTAAGATGTTGCCAAGTTGCAATTTAGTTTAAGTTGCCTCGATTGGCATTCTCCACACCCTACAGTTTTCGAGTCTTCATGTAGTGTACTGTTGCAGCATATTGTGTTGGTCACATGCTGCAGTCAGTCACTCCTAACCTCCAAAAATGAAATGTTTTTGAAACTTTTTTTTGCAATTTAGTTAAGTTGCCTTGACTGGCATTCCCCACACCCTACAGTTTTGGAGACTTCATATAGTGTACTGTTGCAGCATAATTCATTGGCCACACACTGCAAACAGTCACTTCTAACCTCCAAAAATGAAATGTTTTTGAAACTTCTTTTTTTTTACAATTATTACTTGACTGACGTTACACAAAAATTGTGGTGCAAAAGCTGTCTTTCTTCTTTCTTCCTTCTCCTGCTGTTCTGAGATCTTGTTCTCATTCAATCTCAGGCTCTCTCCCTCTCTCACTCCCTCCCCTTTTTATTGTTTTATCTGGATAAATTATTGTGTATATATGTTCTCGAATAATCCTATATACATTCAATTTTGATGTATAAAACTTTGATAATGACTGGGTTTTAAAGTCAAACATATATATTGGACATGTAATGCGGGAATCCTATTACTTGAAAAAAATGAATGCACAAAGTGGGTTGTTCACAACACCTTTAGCAACTTTTCATTTGGTGCATAGGCAACTTTGTTAATGACTGTAGGTTTTAAGTCAAATGTATGTATTGGACATTTCTTGCTTCTTGTTTGATATCATCATTGGGGAAAGGCCTCTTGAAACAAGCCAACAATGTTAGATAGATGAAGGTAGAATTGTAGGAGTTGTTGACGTTCGAGCTCCATGTGCAGAAGTTCCATCAAAGTTGAGAATGGAGTGCTGACCACGTCCATTAACAACATGCCTTGCTTTGCATTTATTGAGGCTGCCACCTATCCAACGGTACCAATTACCTTGCATTGTGGCAGCTGTGGTACTAATATCCATGCCCATTCTTCTCATTGGCACCTAATGCTGCGTTCATGGCATGACTCCATTGTGGTTGCTGAAGGGTCTCCTTGGTGGAAGCAGGCTCATTAGGATCATGGATCACCTTAGTCATCAAAGTAAGATGAATAAAATGCTTAGATTTCCCAGGTAGTCGTGAGGTAGGTTTGTAGTCGATGCCCCAAGAGGCCGATGTGAAGCATCTGATGAAATGTCTAGGTTATATAACACAGTAGGCAATACGACATATATTAGCTTGATAGTGGTGTTAAGAGTTCACAAGAGACACCACTCAACTGAAGGGAAGACGGCAGAAGGAACGCAGTGATGGCTTAGATCATGCAGTAGATGAGGAAGAAGAAGAGTGTTGTTTCCCTCTAAAGGAAGAAAGGAAGACGTTTTCCTCCAAAATTCTCTAAGATTGAACATTAAAAGAAATTATAATCTGGCATTTCCTAGGCCTTTCAGACTATTAAATTTAAGTTTCAAACATTTTTGGAACCTGTTTCAGCTCGCCTATTTTTCCTCCCAAAGTTAAACCTTTAAATTATGGTGCTTTATTGAATGAAGACCATGAACAATAGATCTATGTTGACCAACCACCTGGTTTTTCTGTCCATTGTAAAGAGGGTCATGTTTATAGGTATTTTGCTAACATATATGTATCAAAGTTAATCCGTCTAAAGTTTGTAAGAGGATATTAGGTACACTTTTTGTGTACTTTATTTTGTCACTCTTGTGACAGCCTTTGTTACTTAAGAATCAGTATCCTTTACAGTTGAATACACTTCTGAGAATGCTATTCTGCTAAATTAAAGTTCGGCTTTCTGAAACTTCAAAGAGAATATGCTTGCTGGATGTACCCTGCTAACGTTGTTCTTCTGATATTCTTTGGAGTGTTTAGCAAGATATACCTAGATGGAGTCATGCTGATCATGATTTGATTTTGTAACATTGCTAGTGGTCATGTCAAACTTTAAACATGTGCTGTTCATGTGTAAGGTATATGATTTTGAACATGTGCTGTTCATGTGTAACATGGCTAATGGATATTATCCTCTGCCACAGATTATTCTAGTGTTCTGTAATTAAGTTTAGAATCATCTCTTTGAGTGACATCCTTCATCAGCAAAGTTCGATATAACAATAAGCTAATCATGTAAAATTCAATACATTAGTTCAAGATCATGCCGTGTCTCGCTTCTTTCACTCGCTCAGCTACTTGCACTTACAGATGTAAATTGTACCCTTTTGGTCTTTGGAAGGCATATAAATTATTAGAGAGCATTAATGTAGTCTGTCTTTAAATAATTTGATGTGCTCATGAAACAGAAGATCACATTGTTCTGCTGTAAGGTCTGATCTGGATTCATTCTTTTGCAGAATCTATTCCTGTACACATGAAGTGGATAAAGAGGTTCTTTAAGGGATCTTCCCATCATAGAATAGGGGAATATGAGACGAGAGATGGTTCTAATGATTATCCAGTAAGCTCGTTGATGTTGAAAAGCCATTTCGAAGTTAGTTTACTCATGTAAATATTTGTGTATTTAGAAAATCTTAAATGTTGTAGGATTACAAATCTCAAGAACAAGTAGAAGATGAGGAACTTGACCATGCAATTGCTCTCTCCCTCTCTGATGCAGATTGTATGAAAAGTAAGGGTAAATGGTGTTGTCAATAAAACATATTTATATTGTTTTTTAAGCAAAATGCTTCAAGAAATATCAGCAGTTTTATGATTATCTAAAATGCCTTCGGTGTCTCTTTGTCTCTGAGGAACTGTGGAATGTTATAACTTAAGAAAATGCTAGATCTCTCTACAGTGGAAATTGACACGAGTTTCCCATGAGAAATTGTTTCCCATTCTGTGCATGAAGTTTGTTAGGACTATAAATTGGGGTAAATAGCTGAACACAAACAGTAAGCAGGAAAATTAAAGAATGTTGTAGTATTTCTATTTGTACAATGATTTGTAAGCTTTTTAGTCACTGATTTTCCTGTTGATTCATGAACTTTAGACAGACTGTATAAGTCTTTAAGAGTATTAAATTAAACATAGATTTGCACATTGATTCATGAACTTTAGATAGGCCATACAATATATGGAAGTGTTGAGTCTCTCACATACAGTTAATACTTCTTTAGGATTATTCAGTCCATTTTGTAAGGCAAATAGAATTTTTACGGTCTAATATGAGCTGCAGATGTTGCAATTATTTGATGAAGACTCTAAACGAACGTTCTTGTAATCTTCTTAATTTAAACTTCACTAGGATAAAGAAACACTTTTATAAGGTAGGATCTGTACGCATTGATCAAAAGAAATGATTCTTGGCAGATAGGGAAAGGAGCGTGACTTGCTATGAGATGTTTATGTAAACAGACTTGAGAAAATAGATTCAGGTATTGGTTATGGGCAGCTGTACTGAAATTATGATTGTTTGTTCCTCTTCTTTCGTAGGTGCTAATTATCCACAAGTTGATGGAGATGAAGATTTGGCCAGAGCATTGCAAGAAAGTCTATATCTGGAGGAGTCATCACCTCGTCCAAGTGCTTCAAGAGTACAAAATGTCTCTGCAGGAAGAAGGTAAAATTCTCACCCTAGCCAGAGTATGTATAACACATTGTGTCTTTGTACCCTACTATCATTTAAAGAATGCAATCTGCGAGATCAATGATTTTTAATCAAAGGGAATGTAAACACTTTAAGAAAATTGGCAAAAAAATTAAATTGCATACCAAAAAAGGTGCTGATAAAACTGTGGTGTTGTATGTAGATCATTTTTATTTTTGCATTGTATCTTCGCTGTTATGATGTTTGAGAATCTTGCTTTTAGGGTATGTGAAGGCTGTAAAGAGGAGATAGGTTACGGAAGATTTCTCAGCTGCATGGGATCAGTATGGCATCCAAGTTGCTTTCGTTGTTATGCCTGTGGTTCACCGATATCGGATCAGGAGGTCTAAAGCAATCAAAATTTACTATTAAAATAACTACCTGGATATCTGAGTGACGAATTGACATTTCCATGCAGTTTTCAATGTCTAGCAGTAATCCATTTCATAAGAGCTGTTACAAAGAGCTATTTCATCCAAAATGTGATGTTTGTAAAGAATTTGTAAGTTCCAGCAGCCCCACATGTTAAATATGTATTTCTGTTATCTCATATTATCAGGGAGCTCTATTGTAATCTCTCTAATGCAATTGTTCTGTCAAACCAGAGGATAATACAAACTATTGTGTGCAGATTCCTACGAACTCTTCTGGGTTGATAGAGTACCGAGCCCATCCATTCTGGCTACAGAAATACTGTCCTTCACATGAAGTGGATAGCACACCTCGGTGCTGTAGTTGTGAAAGAGTTGAAGTAAGAACAAACTTACTTTCCAAGATTATTCTTCGAACCATATGGATGTCTAACTGTGCGTGTCTTGGTTTTGGATATTAATAGTCTAAGGATGCTCAGTACATATCTTTAGAAGATGGACGCAAGTTATGTTTAGAATGCTTAGATTCAGGAATCATGGACACGGGAGAGTGTCAGCCTCTTTATCACGCAATACGTGATTTCTATGCAGGGATGAACATGCCGCTTGACCAAGAAATCCCAATGCTGCTTGTTCAAAGGGAGGCTTTGAATGAGGCCATGGAGGGAGAAAAGGAGGTAACTTCAAAATGAGTGAATACCTGATATTCATGCTACGATTTATAAGTGTGTTGACTAGGGTGGCATATTGCATTACTTGTACACGCAAGGGACATCATCACATGCCAGAAACAAGAGGCTTGTGTTTGTCGGAGGAGCAGACAGTGAACATAGTAATTCTTTTCACCATCTTGTTTCTTTCTCTTTCATATATAGCACTTGTAGGGTTAATGCTAGTGCAAGTGTAACTTTTTAGCAGAATCTTTTTAGCAGAATCCTTGAGAGGCAGTGGATTGATTTAAGGTGTACTTTCTTATCGTTTGAATGAAACAGATCTTTCGAAAACCGAAAATTGGTGCTGGTAACAGCATCATAGATATGCGGACCGAGTCACAAAAGCTGACACGTCATTGTGAAGTTACAGCCATACTAGTCTTGTATGGCCTTCCAAGGTTGGTAGTAATGCACTTATTCCAAGTCCTCCTATTCAAATTCTGAACTTCCAGATCATTCTGACACGTCACCAGTGTGAATCTGTAATCTTTCATTTGCTATATCAGTATTGCAGTAAGACTCCATCAGAATTTCCTCTGCGAGCTTTTCAAACTTGGAACAATATGACATACTTATTTGGTGTGTTTCTTTGTATATACCAGATTGCTCACAGGGTCAATACTAGCACATGAGCTCATGCATGCATGGCTTCGATTGAATGGTGAGTAGATTTTCCCATAACGCCCGTAAAGGAGATTTTGGTATGGCAATTTATATGATGGGAACTCCATTTGGTTTTACCAGGGTTTAGAAATTTACAGCCTGATGTGGAAGAAGGTATTTGCCAAGTTGTTGCGCATTTGTGGCTTGATTCTGAAGTCACAGCTGGAGCAGGTCCAAGTAGTTCGTCGTCTACTTCTAAACACCATAAAGGACCTAAATCATCGGTTGAAAAGAAGCTCGGGGAATTCTTCCTTCATCAAATTGTCATGGATTCGTCACCCATATATGGTGGTGGATTCCGAGCCGGACACGCATCGATGCTCCAATTTGGTCTTAGACGGACATTGGAGCACATTAGAATGACAGGAACCTTCCCCGAATAATAAAGGCCTAGGGTAATTACATCATCATCCCGAGACAATGATTTTATTCCTTGGTGATATAAAAATATCATTATTCTTGATCTTGCATAATAGGAATGAGTCAACCTGCAGAACTGTAACACACAACACACATTGACATCTATTAACAGAAGCACTAATTTGTCCCAATGTTGTATTCTTCCTTGAACGTTGTATTTACTGTACCCCTCTGATCAATGGGTCCTATACCGTATATCATATTGGAAATTTTTGTATGAAAAGCTATGGAAAACAATGGTGTAATCCTGCATAAAATAAAAAAAATTAAGGGTTTTGCAGCTTGAATCAATGTGTCATTTTATCTCCTACAGCTGCTCAGTTGTCTTGTGTGGCATACTGTGAAGTTAATTTATCAGTATGGTGTGATGAGAAGAGAAGATAACACTGAGTTTAAACTTGGAATGAAAATATGACTCAGCTTTTTAAGCATAGTATGGAAGGTCAGGCATTGCGGTAGGAAAATTAATCGACCTTCAGGTAATAATTGTATATGTATATCATATAAATGTGGAGATAAAATCCAACCGTCATGGATTACAAGATGTGATGGTGGTGGGAACCAAATAACTGTTTGCATCTTGATGTATTGAAGAATTATGAACATGGCAACTTCAAGACATGTTGAAGTTGAGCACCATTGTCTACTAGTATGAAAAACGCTAGGATCCAAAGGATCTTGATTGGAGTATGAAACGAGCTCATTAGGCATGGAGTCTAAACAAAAGTTGACTACTAATTGTATGGAAGAAAACCAAAATTTCATATGGTTCTAGGACCATCCTATCACAAGAAGCCTTGTATGTATAGTGAAAAATCTCACTAAATGCATGCACCATCATTATAAACGTGCAACATGTCATCCTTTCTAAGTATATCTAGACTTTACATAACCAATGAACTTCATGGATAATGCTCTTTGCATGGAAATTGTCTTCATATTACGCTGAACCTTTGCCCGAGTTCTTGGTGTTGCAGAAGAAAATTATCTTGTGACAAATATGACATCCATAAGTCATGCTCCTCATTTTATCCATCTATCACATGCAATTTTGGGATATGGCTTAATAATCTCTACATTGGAAATGCAAGGCATACAATCCGTGTGCGTGTACATGCTTGGAACATAGGAGACCTTAAAACACCCCAGGTTTTCAAAAATGTCATTATAGCACACCTTGAATGTATGAAAAGACAAGACTTGGAAGGGGTTAATAAAGATTAAATTCATAAAAAGGATGAAGGCGAACATGCGCACAATAATTCACTGTCATTCATCTTGATGACTTATTAGCTTTGATTTGTTGAGAAACTTAGTTGAGAAAATGTGATCAACGAGGTTGATTACTAGCATTAAAATAATTAGGAAAGAAAGCAAGATAGGCAAGTAGAGTTGACTTTAGAACAAGCCCATCTAGATGCAAAAAGTTGGAAATTTCAAGGTTTTCAAGCATACGACGGTGATATGGATTTAAAACTAGAAAAACATTTATGTCAAATATAAGTTATTGAATTTGAGACTTTGTATGTATCTCAAATGGGAAATTTGGGAAAAATGTGAGAAACTTTGTATGTATAAAAAGGAGGATCCAACTCATATTTTTTGGAGAGATATAACTTCACGCAATCTTACGAAAGTGTATCTTAGTGGAAGTGTGCGGATTAGAATATTTGCTACTCTTGATGATACATTAAACTGTTATGCATGCAAAAGTATTTGTGTGAAGGAATCTCAAGCATTGGATATGAAATCCATTTTGTCCCTCTCACATCTATAACAATTATAGGATTCACAGGCAATTCTTTTACAAATAAAAACTTGGGAGAGATGCAAAAACATTTTTGTCTTGTATTAGTGGTGGTGGGGGGGGGGGGGGGGCAGAACTAAAGGCTCTTAAAATTGTAAGGTTTTTGTTTTTTTAAGTCTTTGGTAAGGAGACTTATGGTGAACCTTCTTATAAGGCATTTGGCCAGCCAAGAAGAACGTAGGAAATTGAGTTCTCGAAAAGTGAAAGAAAAAACTTTGGAAAAGCAAAAAATAAATAACATTGGAAAATGCTATTTGGAAAAACCATTGTCCTCACCTGTATGTGAGAGGGCATTCGATGGGCGATGTATACATATGGTGGGTAGAACATAAACAAGTTGTTTAGACAAACTTCTTGGGAGAATATTTTTCAAGAGGAATAAGAGTTTTTTCTTCCAACCAACAAGAATGCATGGAGCTTTGTAACGACAATCATGGACTCATTGTTATTGATAAAGCCGGATGGGAGATGGCTTTTTGTTCATAGTACTATTTGATTTCAGCTTGGCTCCTTATGCTTATTGATGATATTCTTTAGTCTTTCATTTTTTAATCCAAACCTCTTGAGCTCTCTATAAACCCTTATACATTACTTCACTTTTGATCCTCTATATGTAACTCTCTTCATAGATGTAGTAGTGTTATGTTTGAGGTTTGTAGTTGGTTATGTGGTAAATAATAAAAAAGAAATCGGCAATATCTCCTTATGTGACAATGTTTACATATCATAGACTGCATGCACACTCTAAACTCTCACACATAAACTCTAAGAGTCACTTTGAACTTGAGAATTTAATAAAGGGTATGGTTAGTATATCATATTCTAAATTCCCTGTAAGTTCATATTCTAAATTCCCTGTAACTCTCTTCGTAAGTTCACTTTGAACATGCACGTGTTGGGAAAGAACCAATTAAGTATGACAACATAAACACACAAGGAATTAGCCAATTAAGTAAGTTGAGAACATAACAATATAAATATATCAATGGAAAAAAAACAATGAGATATTGCATGTTGATTATAAGAAGAACCAATCCCTTTCGAGGTTATGGTTGCTTGTGACGAAAGGTCATGAGTTGTAAAGGGTGATGTGACAACCTTTAGAAACTTTAGATGTATCCCCCAACAATGCATGATACAAAAAATCTCATACAGTTAACCTTTTCTTTTCCTTATTGACGGAGAAAAGTGGGTCTTTCTCTTCGTCCTTCTGTGATGCAACATAAACCTAACTTGACAGGTTGGACGAGGTAGTTTTAACTCAAACCCCACTTAGCTAGAAGCATGCATTCCTTGGTTGGCCCCAACATGGATGCTAGAAATCCATTATCTTTCTTTCACGTGGGTTGGAGGGCAACCAAACTATCTAGGATTGCATTATGACACAATACAATTTGTAAAAAGAGTAACATTCATAACATTCATGAGGAAAATCATTTGGACTCAAAAGAGACATTATTATAAGTGTAACCACTAAAACAAGGACTTCGAGCCTTTAGAAAGATGGGTGGTTTGCTTTATCTTTCTTTGCTAACCCTCTTCCTCTCCTTGTCAATGTACACTCCCAATTACAAAGTTCACTAGTTAAATTCTTGAATATTGAAAGTCAATCTTCAATTCGACACACGCTTTATGAAAATGGTTCACTTTTGGTTCCATAAGTCATATTTTATCTCCAAGGATGATAATAAAATTTCTCTATTATATCTCTCTCTCTCTCTCTCTACGCGTTGTCTTTGTAGCCATCTATTTCTAACTGTAAGGTCCAAAAAGTGATATTTATGAAGCCATTACACAAGGAGAAAAGTATGAGTGTACAAAGATTTCAAACTAAAAGATGAATAAGTAACATTAAACACATGACTTTACACTAATACCCCACAATCTTTAGGCTATACAATATGAGGTTTACCACTAGATATAAATTTATTTTTGTAATTGCAACATTGGATGAACATATAGATACAATGTGCTAAGTTTTGTTTTTAACAAGGAGAAATACTTTGACTTGCTATTATCGTGGTATGGAAAACAAAACAAAGGAAAAGGGACACATAAAAGTATTGGAAAACACATATATTGAGGTGTCATATATATCAACATCTAAGTTATCATTGATTGCCAGTCTGGAAATAAGTAGGATGTGGGTTTTCTATGTTTCCCCTGGAGTAAGGGGTCCGCGTCCCTCATCCTCAAACCTCTCTCACACAGACACACTCACTTATTATTTTTATTTCTTTCAGGAAAGTAGTGTATGTATTGAAACAATACGACAATACAACTTGTCCCTACAACAGTGAGAATAACATTGACAAGGTAAAACAATCTAGGTTGTAAGATTGGGTCACATCAAGGCAACCCCTTGGAGGACAAATTGAATCAAACTGCCATTTTGTTTAAGAACTTGTTGTGTTGCTCCATGGAGATCATCAAACAATAACTCGTTCTCATATTTGAATTGTACCATAAACCCCAATACCTGATCTAATCAAACACCCTCTTACATGATTGAGAGGGAAAATGAACCACCCCCATTGAAAATGTGACAAATTATCGTAGTTAATGTTGTCAAACATTGTGACTAAACAATCCAACTATATTTGGTAATTTGCATGCAAGGAATTTGTGCCTACCATCGTCCTTAATCTCTATATTGAAAAGAACAGTCCAATCTAAAATATTGGTGTTTTAAAGCCCCTACAAAAGGCAAACCTACCCAAATTTTAATGGAAGATTATCTCCATCATATATCCAACAATTGATGCCACCATCATATAATGTGTTGTGCAAATGACATCTTCATTATGAACTAACCTCTATCTTCTATAAAATTATTATAGACGTAATCAACGTGCATTGGAGAATCCATTTTCTTTTATCAACTAGTCAATCTTCCCACTATTTATCCACAAAATTCGAATGTACACAACACTAAAATAATAATTGCCCATCATTACTAGCTCAAGCTTTGCCAAACATTTGTGTTCATGTTAGAGACATCCTTTCCCATCCCAATACATAGATTATAAAGATATAAATCTCTCTCTCTCTCTCTCTCTCATTTTTGTGATTTACATTGTAGATTCAAAGTCCTAACTTAGAGAGAAATTAATTTTGCTTCTCACATTGTCCCATAAATCATAATTGATCTACAGTGGATGTTATTTGAGACTAGGGTTGACCAACTCCGCAAGTTATGCGAAGGAGAGGTGGAAATTAAGGGGCGTTTTCATGTGAATTTGCTCAAACTACAATCACACTTGAGAGACATGCGTTGTGGTTCTTCGGTATTGTACACCACCATTCAATTCATGGGAGAAGGTTGACCTCTGGAACTTTGGCCAAATTATTCAACTGTTCTTCAAAACCTAGGGAATTAGGTCTTATCATTACATGTAGGATACAATGACACTTGCATCATTAACTTTTCCATAGGCTTGCACCTATGTGGACAAACATATTGAGTGAGTAGATTATTAAAGACCACAAGTATTGGTATATAGGCATGCAGATGGGCCACATTGGTCATGGAGATCGTTGCTCATCGTGTTTAAGTAATGCAAAAATACCCAAATTCAATCAATGAACTTCATCATAGCATTGTTCCACTACCCCAACCAACATTGCATACCATGTGCCTTGTCTCATTTGTACAAGCTATGCAATCCATGCAAAACTAACTTAGGAAGCACTACCAAGTGTAATGCCACCTCATGCACTAAAATCATTTCCAAGGACTTTTGGGGAAACCTATGACCTAGAAGTTTTGGCTTCATATGCATAATGTGTGTTCACCCATTTTTCTAATCATGATTTGTTTCGTAGGCCCAATTTGGCATCTAGTAGATAGTAAGATATATTTCGTTCTTCCTCAATCAATCAACCTTTCCCTTGATAGTTATCATGGTGGTTCCTTGAATACTAATGATTTTGCATATGTCTAATCAATTTTTCATGAAATGAGGTAATACAAAAAATTTAAGCTCCCATTTCTCTCTCTCTCTCTTAAAAGTAATACAACAAAGTTGAACACATAATTCTACTAGTGGTAGAAGTCTCTTTTGCACATATTTTACATATTCAGCCATTTACCGTGAATAGTGTGGCACCAATAGTTATTGATTCAATTTCACAATGACAAAAAAGTGCAAAGTTCCATGCATGTTATGTGGTGAAAACAGCCACATAGCCTAGAATGTATATCCCCAATGACATTCTCATCAAATTTCTGACCTCTTTTTTTCTTCCACCATGTTGCTCTCCACGGTTCAAACTCTAAGCCTATATCTTTCCTTCCATGTCCTTCCCTCTTGATTTATATGCTTATCATCTCACTGTTGTTTCTTCAAATTTTGGTTAGAATCTACATTTGATCTCCAAGACAATCTATACCTACATTTTCTCAATAGGTCCATCTCTCTTGCTCTCTATTCGTGTTGTCCATCTTCAAATCCTCTATATTTAAGCCCATATCTCCTCTATAGATGTGTATCTACCATATTATTTAAAGTTGAAATAAGGTTTCACCAACTATGTGGGAGAAATAGAGTCAAAGAAATATTACATCTACATACATATGTACTATAATACTATGATATCCAAGAGGGATAACGTGGTCGATTTCAAGAGGGATTTGGACCATTATATCATATCATACATTTTGTAACTAAAAGAGTTTGGGATTCTTTTCAGAGGTACTTCATAGATGTAGATCAACCATATTGAAGTACATGACACTACAATTCATCAACACGGCAAATTGATTTTAGATTGCGTCCCTTACTTACCACAAGGCCCACAAACTCACTTACGCACAAATAGAGTACACGGGACCACTACGGAAAGAAAGAGACTACTTTAGAAAGAGTTAAAGTACTTAGGTGCATTAGATGCCCAAGATTTAAACAAGAGAAGAATGAAGGGTTCACTTCATAAAACATATAAGCGCAATAGTGGGAATGATGAGAGGCTTGAGTAGGGACTCCTCAAACACAAACATGGGCATCTCTCATGGGGTTTTGAATGGATCAATATGACCAAATTTGCTCTTTCTCTTTTTAGTTTTGATTTTGCTAAATTTCATTTCTCAAAGAAGCAAAAAACTTGTAAGATGCACATTGCTTTCATCTCATATGCCAATGTCAACTTCTACGTTTTGTCTTTCTTTGTAGTGGCAATCCTATTCTCCTTCTAGTTCTCTATGTTACTTTTCTTATTGTAATTAGCTTACTCTATTGGCATGTTGTTAAACTACTAATCTTAGGCATTGGGTTAAAGCTTTAACTGTCACACCTCTATATTGCAAGAAAAATATTTTTCCTAATTTACTAGATGCCATTGTGGAATTTAAGGGTTGAATAATCTGCTAGTTGTCGTTGAGGAATGTAGTTGCCTTCTAGTGTCCAACAACCTTATTAGCTATTAGCAATGGTTTGGGAGTCTCAAATTCAAAAAGTTAAAAAAATTTGAAACTTAAAACGAGGTGAACTAAACCACAAAACCATTTTACCAGAAATGGTTCAAACCGAACTATTATATCAATTTCCAAGCTGAACCAAATGGTTCTAGAGATTTACAAATTGTTAAGCCACGGTTTCTTGGTTGGTTTTAGTTTCTATGTAGACCAAATTATTTGTCACTAAGTGCTTGTACGATAAATTTTTCAAAGATGCATTTTTATTATTGAAATGCACTTAATTCTAATACTTGAACCATTTAAACTATTACTCCTGATAAAGGCTCAAACCGAAACGAACCGTTGAACCCCCAAACTGAACCGAATTGTTTATATCGTTAAGCTAGTAAAGCATGATTTATGGGTTTGGTTTTGTTCAAAGCCGAATTGTTGCCAATTGCTAAACTTTACCAACTAAGGTACATGCACCTAATCTCTCAATTGCTAAACTTTACCAACTAAGCTACATGCACCTAATCTCTCCCTCTCTGGTAATTAGCTTACCTTATTGGTAAGTTGTTACACTACATGCCACTATGTCTTAGGTTCGAAACCCAATTTTACTCACATCTTTATCATATATTTCATACGTATCTCTTAATTTGGTAGATGCCACACTGGAATGTCTCTCTCTGTCTCGAACCCAATTTTACTCACCTCTCTATCATATACTTATCTCTTAATTCACTAGATGCCATTGTGGAATGTCTCTCTCTCTCTCTCTGGTAATTAGCTTACCCTATTGGTAAGGTATGTTACACTAAATGTCACTATTTCTTGGGTTTGAAACCTAATTTTACTCACCTCTCTATTATATACTTCATATTTATCTCTTAAAATTCACTAGATGCCACTGTGGAATGTAAGGGTTGAACCCATGACCTCCTGGTCTCCATTGGGCAACCTTACCAACTGAGCTACATCCATTTGGGCTCTCTCTCTCTCTCTCTCTCTCTCTCTCTCTAATTGCTTATCAGTATAAAGCTATCTTATCATTGGTTCTAACTCTAGAATCTCTTTCTCTTCTGATGGTTGCACATCAAGAGTTAGGCCTACTATATGTATATCACACCATTATTCAATAGGAAGAGTTGGTTGTGGGCATATCCAGTCAAGTGGGGGGTCGGCAATCGATATGTACTCTATTACATTGCCCATGTTTACTTTCGTTGGAATATACACACTAAGAATCAATCACTAAATGGGATGATATGAAAGCAGTACCCCATTTTTGTTGTAAACCAATTGTCTCATGGGCCAATTTTGGTCTTAGAAGATGTTAATATTTCTTTCTTTCTTTCTTTTCTAATGGAGTACAGAAAGAATCAATCAATAGGGAAGAAGAAGAGGAAGGACCCTTCATACGACATACATACTACTCTACCTATACATACATACATACTACTCTACCTATATATACATACATACATACTACTCTACATATACATACATGCATACGTACATACATACATACTACTCTACCATTGATGTCGTTGCTGTCAATTGCTGATGTTGTTGTCGTTGTCGACTGTAATCGTTGCCACCATCGCCTACGCCTCTGACGTCGTTGGTTGAGTAAACAAGAGAGCGCATCTTCTTGTAAGTGGCACGCAAGGTCTTTTTTCTGGCGGCTTGATTGCGAGCTCAAGAAGTGAATGACATGGATGAGACATCTACTGATGCTCGGCTAAGTTGTCTGTCCTTTTCTTTTTCTTCTATCTTTTGAATTACAACATGACTTCTAAACGAACTAAAGACCATAAGGAAATACACAAAGAAACTATAAGGAAGAATTCTTAGATGTCTTTAATCGTTTAGTTAAAATAGAAAAATGGGCAAAAGAGATCGAATCTCAAAAGCAAAAAGATAAGGAAGAAAAAGAGATGCTTATAGTTGAAATAGCGAAACTCAAAATATAAAACATGAACCTTCAGAAACAAGTTAATGACCTCAAGACCTCTACGGAAGATGGTGAAATATCCTCCCTAGAGGATATTAAGGACAAGATTAAAAAGGTTAATAAGCAAGAGGTAAGAAGCGACATGGAATTAGTGAAAACCGGTTGGGTCGATGTAGTAAAACGTAACATTAAAAAGGAACCAAAGGAATAAAATATTGTAAACACTACCCTTGAGGAAGAGAAAATGCGTCAAGCTCAACGCCTAAATGTACGTGTCACTGGGCTCAAGGAAGGGGCATCTACCGACGAATATGCACAAACACTTAGGAAAATGTTAGGGTACACAGAGGTCCTACCAATCACCAAAACTTGAAGGGTCAGACGTGACACTACTAGGAAGAGAGCTTTACTCCTTTAGTTTAAAGACTTGGAATCTAGAATTTGAGAAGAGACCAATTCTTCAAGGATTAGGCGGGGACCCTATCTACCTAGATGAAGACCTCACCAAGATGCAAATTGAGAACTTGTATGCCGCGAGTCATACAAGCTCGTAAAGAAGGGCATCACGCCTTTTACTGAGATGAACGAATGCTAATAAATGATCGTGCCACCAATTGACGACGTGTGGCTGATGTGACATACAGTAAAACTAGGATGACTTTATGGAATTGTAACGGTGCACTTTGGACACACCCTGGCCATCTAGAGGAGATTTTAAAGGTATCTGATATACTTTTCTTAGTAGAAACACATCAAAGCCCAAATAGAGGACTGCCACGAGTTGAAGGTTTTCATTGGGAATCTGTCTTTAGAAAAACCTCACATCGACACACTACTAGAGGGTTTAGAGTGGTTGCAATACTATTTTGGAGAGAGATACATAAAGAGGATAGAAATACTAAAAACAGACCTAGAAGCCCGTTTTATCCCCGTTTTATGTGGGTGAAAGTCCTCACTAGCAAGGATCATGCAATATTTATCGTCGTTTGTTACTTCCCCCCGAAAGGATGCCAGTATAATATGGCTGGAGAGGCGAGTATAGTTGATGAAGGAGCACCACATGGGCCTTCTCCATACAAACCTTTATCGGATGACATAATCCAATATTCTTCTCAATGGGAAGTCTTCCTCGTACGAGATTTCAATGCGGGAACCCAATCCCGACAATGCACAATATTTCAAATGGATAAAAACCTAGAAATGGTAAATGTCGACCCTTTAGTCATATGCATCACACATAGATCAAAAGATCAAGGTGCGGACGCCACAAACTTTGGCCATCATTTGCGTGAACTTGGAAATCGACACTAGATGATCATATATAATGGTTTAGCCAAGTGGCTGGGCTCGGAAGAGCTCACATGTTTCCCACATGGAGGAGGGGAAAGCACAATTGACTACCTAATAGAACACCTTGAAGCTACCCACATGATTAACTCCTTCCGGGTGGCCCCATGCCCTATTGGTGCAAACCATAGCTTTTAGAGCTTAGCTACTAATGTAAGCATATGATAACGATAAAAGATAGATAAATAAGAAAGGAGAGTGAGAAAGAAGGATGTCGATCCACCCAACCACCCCCGAGCGAAGGGATCGAGATGGACTTGAGCCTCGATCGGCGTCCCATACCACTGCCGTGGCGTCGAGTCGTACCTGGTGTTGGTGTGCTCGCTACAAGAGTTGACCCACCATAATGTCAGAGTCTCGACGCAGTCGATAATGTGTCAAATGAGGGTAGCTAGGCCTCATATTTATAACTAGACCTAAGGCCCCCAAGCAAGTTCACACTTGGCCTAATGGGGTGTCTCAATCATGAGGATTAAAAGTAATCCTCCCCTTCTTTACACTCTCGTTTAACCCTCACACTTTATCCAGATGTATAGAATACTACGGTAAATTCTCACGGGATATTATATGGTCATGCCCGTAACAATAGCTTCCTATACTTTGAGCTAAAATGTGACACCACCAACTCTAGTCAATCAAACCATCACACCACAATACATTTCACACATGAGCTCTCTGACATCTACTCCCGACATGTTCAAGCCCATCTCTCCTCTCTTGATTCTTCCAGGTGCCTTTAGAGAACCTCACTATAGAAGTCACATGCATCCTTCACTCAACAACAATTAGTAGCTTCCCATACATGAAATACTCCAATCACTGTAGAATAGGGTCTATGCCACAAAATAGGTGGTATGATGAGGATTGTAGAGACTTGTATAGACAACTTAAAGTGTTGCGACTTAGTGGTACTATATCCTCAATACATGCTCGCAAAGAGATGCGCAAGATGACACGTCATAAAATATGAGCTTGGGAAGCATCTCAATATTGGGAGCTCTACCACATGCTCATGAGTAGGGACTGCACCCTTGCATGGAAGAGACTACGGGAAGCGAGACCACAAACACCCATCGAGGATCCCAACACTTGGCACACATATACAAAGAGACTCTACCACATCCCGAACCAACCACCCATTCCAATGCCTTCCACACCTCAACCTACCATGGGGAATCTTTTTACGACCTCTAGGGTCATGAAGGTCATAAAAAAATTACAACATAGGAAATCCATGGACCACACATGATTGCGAGCCGAACACATCATATATGCTCGAGAGTGCCTAACCCATTTTCTCACTCTAATCTTCAACCGCGCCCTCACCGAGGGTTTTCCACCACAATGGACCATGAACACAGTGGCCCCTATACATAAAGGAGGGGACCCAATGGACCCAAATACATAAAGGACCATTATGATAGGTCATACGCTCGCTAAACTATATGGTGCAGTAATGGAAGCAAAGCTCAATGATTATATGGAAAGCTTAAGTCTTCGAGCACTTGAGCAGGATGGTTTTAGACAAGCCTTCTCCACTATTGAGCATATCTTCACACTTAGATGCTTTATTGACCAGACGAAGGCTTGCTTGAAGAAACTATATTGTTGCTTTGTGGACTTCCACAAAGCCTTTGACACAGTTCCTAGGGAGCGGTTGTTTGATAGGCTTAAAAGCTTGGAGATACCAAATGACATTATCGAGGCCATATATGCTCTATATGAGCAAGTCTCTAAGTGTGTAAGATGCCCATGTGGCCTATTCGATTGCTTCACCAGCACCATTGGTGTAAAACAGGGTGGCCCCTATCACTGACTCTTTTTGGGATCTACATTGATAAGATCACTGATTTTATTGCTCGTAAGGGAGGTAGCGGAGTAGCCATTGGGGGTACGCAAGTTAGTCTCTTACTCTACGTAGACGAGATTGTCTTGCTCTCAGAGTCTGAACACGACCTACAGAAACATCTTAATGACCTAGATAACTTTTGCACACAACGAGGATTGGTAATGAATCTAGCGAAAACGAAAGTCCTTATCTTTCATACATCGTCTCGAATGAGTAGTAAATGTCACCTAATCCTCTCTCATAACCCAGTTGAGGTAGTTGGATCACATATATATTTGGGAGTCACTTTCAGTGCTCGTTTAGGTAAATTCTCGATGACCCAGGCAACCAAAGATAGGGTAACGAGAGGGTATGCATCCCTCTCACTCTTAGAGAGACAATGCCACCATGCATACTTTCAAGAGCCACAGACTAAGGGATGACTCTTCGACTCATTAGTGACCCCTTCCCTCATGTATGCATCAGTAGTATGGGCTCCACGTCTACCATCTTTCATGTGGACACAATTAGAGAGACCGAGAGACCTTTGGTGACGATGTTATCACGTCAACTCCGAAGCAAATAGACAGTACCACATGGCATTATTAGAGCAGAGTTCAGTTTGCCCCCATATTAGTAGAAGCACTTTTCCAAGTGGTAGTTTTTATTCATCTGATACATAGCCAACCACAAGATAGGATATCCCGTCGAGCTTTTGAGGCATCTCAATCCCTATATGCGTTTGGAGACACTAGTTCTTGGTATAACACCGTAGTGAGTTGGTTACTTGCAAATGGTATAGACATTAATAACTTACCTCCCCTTAAGTACAACCATGGGACTGACCAAACTCTAATATCTCATGAAGACCGTAATAAAGTGATACGCCAAGAAATATGGCAAATTTACACTTGTTATAAATGGATCACCCCTCGAGAGCCACTCCCATCTAAAATGTTGTACTATATAAGGAACACTTCTTGCACATCTCTAAGTTAGGTTTTATTACACGACCAAAATATCTAGATACATTCTTATCAAATGCACTAAGGCTGGCCATTAGACAACTTAGGATATCATCTCACCAACTTGAGATTGTGAATGGTCGTGCTAATAGAGTTCTTAGAGAGGATGAGTATCACTTTACATGCAAGTATCCAACTTATACCGAGATAAGGGCGAAATACCAAGACATACTAGGACCCTCTCCCACCCTCTCCAGACTATTAGATACCCCAGATATAAAGAGACTAGGTAGGTATATCTTAGAGCTAAAACAACATAGGGAGAATAAACTACAAAGTGTTAACCATAACCCTTTTAGTATGCACCAACATGTAACTAATGTAATTTTTCAGGAACAAGGGGAGACGATGAATGTGGACACACCAACACCACTCGGCCTCTCTCTTGATGAAGCATAAATGCAAAGAACAACCAAACGCCCGTGGATGTTGGGTCTCAAAGTTCCTCGATGTGGAGTAGAAACGATTAAGAAGATAAGGGAACGTGAGCTGCGCGCCGCCAAGAAGATATGGTTGGGATACCTTTTTACATTGGAACCACGGGCCACATCCACATCGAAACCCTTTGACGTCCCATTTCTTTTCGAGAGACATGGATGGAAATGAAAGTCGGCCTAGTATAAAGCCATTTCCTTACATGACATGTTTTTTTACTAGAACTCTTTAGCTATTTTTTATTTTTACTTTCGATGAATGGGTAAATATACATACACCATGTTCGATGTAAACCAATTGTCTCATGGGCCAATTTTGGTCTTAGAAGACGTTAATATATCTTTCTTTCTACCGATACATGCATATACATACGTACATACTGATACATACATACATACATACATACATATATACTGATACATACATACATACATACATACTGATACATACATACATACATACATACTGATACATACATACATACATACATACATACTGATACATACATACATACATACATACATACATACATACATACTGATACATACATATACATACATACTGATACATACATACATACATACATACATACATACATACATATACATACATACTGATACATACATACATACATACATACATATACATACATACATATTCATACATACATACATACATACTGAGATGAGAGGAATTGCTAGCTGTTCTGTCTACTTTCTTTGCGTGCACCGCTCAGAGAGGAGCTCCTCATCCATCCATCCATCCATCCATCACACACTCACACACACACACACACACACACACACAGACAACAGAGAGAAGAGACAGACACAGAAAGCAGACAGAGACAGAGAGAAGAAATTCCATTAGAGGAGAGACAGACAGGCACACAGACAGACAGACAGACAGAGGGTTTCTCTTGTTGATTTTCCTGTCGTTTTAGGAATTTCTCATGTTGATTTTCCTGTCGTTTTAGGAATTTCTCTTGTCGATTTTCCTGTCGTTTTAGGAATTTCTTTAAGCTCCCTCAATTCTGCTGATTTCTCCGCCTCTTCCTTTTAGGGTTTCTCTAATTGCTCTGTAATTTCTGGTTTTCTTAGGGTTTTTTTTTTTTCTCAGGTTCCTCTGTTATGTCGCTTCCTTTTCCTTTGTAGAGCATCCCTTGTTGAGTTTTTCGGCCTCTATTTTTTAGGGTTTTCTGATGAGCTTTTGCTTGCTACAGCCCAGCATTGCTTGAAGGATTTGCTCCTATTGCCTTTTATTTTATCCCTTTTTTTAGCTTCTCTCTCTCTCTCTCAATCTGCAGATTTGTGTGTATAATGTTCGTTTCTTAGGTTTCTTTGCGTTTCATCCCCGTTTCAGGGGTTCTCAGGATTTTCTATGGAATTCAAGCCTTTCAAGGTTTGCTTCCCTGTGATACGATCCTTTATTAGGGTCTTCTCTGTTGCTTGTTAGGGTTGCGAATTCAAACTCTATCAGGGTTTTTCTGTGAGTTCATGCCTTTTTATGTTCTCTCTAATTTCATGCCTTTTTGGGAGTTTGCTCTGTGATCTCATGCCTTCTTAGGTTCTCCTCTGTGACCCGCTCTGCCTTTTGGAGTTCTCTCTCTGTGTTTCTTTGTGATTGATACCTTTTAAGCTTTCTCTGTTATGCACAGTTAGGGTTTCTGAGGGTGCCATGGAACCTCGCCCCTTTGTTCGAGTCTCAGTCAGAGCGCTGGCACTTCGTCTCTCTCAACCTCCCAAGTCTGACACAGGATCCTTCCATAGCTCATCATCATCATCAACCTCAACATTATCATCAACATTAACAGCAGCATCAGCATCATCTTCATTATCATCTCCTTCATCTCCTTCATCTTATTTCTGCAAAGTCAAACTATCCAATTTTGAGTCACAAACAGTAGCTAACGTACCTCTCATTTCTTCTTCTTCTTCTGAGAATCACAGTATTACCCAAGCTAGTTTCTATCTAGATGAGCCTACGTTGACGAAGCTTTTCTCTAAAACCTCATCCAATTTATTCTCTAAATCACCTCATCTTACAATCACGGTTTATGGTACCACTCCTTCTTCTTCTTCGTCTTCTTCATCTTCTTCTATTGTTTCACCTTGCTATGGAAACTCTGTTAAGTTCAAATACTCAGAGAAAGTCATAGGAAGCTTTCTTCTTCCTGTCACGTTAGAGCAACTATCAAACCCTAAGGAAGGAAATTTTCTTCATAATGGATGGGTAAAGCTTCATGGAAATAAGAATAGATTTTCATCTTTGTTATCACCATCACCATCTTTGTCATCGGAGATCCATTTCAGTGTGAAAGTAGAACTTGATCCGAGATATATTTTTCAGTTTGATGGGCAGCCAGAGCTTAACCCGCAGATTGTTCAGATTCAAGGGAAGGTTAGACAACCCATATTCAGTTGCAAGTTCACCTGTGATCGAAGCTTCCGATCGAGGTGAGAAAAGACAATCGTTTTTTTCTTATTCTCTACATCAGAGTTTTAGTTCATGTCTTAAATTAGTTGGTTGTCATCACTTTTTTGCGATCAATTACCCTAGACATGGTTATCTATATTTCATTTTGATGTAAGATTAATACAGGTAGTTAGGTTTGAAGGGAGGTTCATATCCATGGGCATGGCATAATGATTCAATCATAATTGGTTCTGATTAATTATTCCACTTCTTATGAGATTAACAATAGAGTAGGGTGGTTCTAGGGCAGCTTCAATGGATTAAATTAATGTGTAAGTAATACAATTCTAGTTGGTTTTGATGGACAACGTTTCATGTGATTGAACCAGTAATGTGGCTGTTAAGCTCCCGGAAATTATCAGGCATATAAGTAGTAGGTTGTAATTTCTTCTTGATAGAGTAATTATGTGTTTGATTACTTCTAGGAAAGGTTCAATCCCGTTCCATGACTTGATTGATCAATTTTGATGGCAAACTTCTACTTATCTATGGCCATACATTTGTCAAGATTAATGCAGTTTTTATTTATATCTAAGGAAGTTTCAAGCCCTGGCTAAGGCCATTGTACGATTGATCAACTTTTGCTATTTTGAGCCTTTCATTATGAATATTGTACTGTAGGGGGGATTATACTGTAGAGTAGGGGGGCTTCACTCCATCCATGTCTACTACCTGTCAGATATTATTTAAAAACTAAATATTTCATCGTGGAGATTTAATGTCAAGGGTTACTTAACATTTAATAACATGGTTAGCTCTAAGTGCGATAGCTGGATTCCATAGATATGAAACAATTAATTCAAATTTCAATCGAATTAACTAGTGCAGCAATTTCTTAGTATGAGAATCGTACACATAAGCATTACTAATTAGCTTTTTGAAGAGTTGCAATCCCAATCACTGATGCATCATTTACTTAAAAAGAATTTGTAATCCCTTCATATCCACAGATCTTCTCAACTGGATGGAAGCTATGGTTGGGAATCAAGCAAGGACAAGAAAGAGAGGAAGGGATGGCTAGTATTGATATACGACCTCTCGGGCTCACCAGTGGCGGCGGCATCAATGGTAACTCCGTTTGTTCCCTCAACTGGAACCAACTCGGTTAGCCGGTCGAACCCTGGGGCCTGGTTGATCATGAAGGCAGGGCCCCGAGGCGGAGATAGTTGGATGCCGTGGGGAAGACTGGAGGCGTGGAGAGAAAGAGGAGGGCTAGGATCCAAGTTCCAACTATTGGCCACAGAAGGAGGGGGCTTCAATAACTGGGGGATGCTCGTGTCGGAGAGCGTGATTCACACTCACAAAGGAGGGGAGTTCCTCATAGATACTTTCAAGCTCAAGCCCGAGACCCCATGCTCGGCCTCGCCTGTTGATAGCCCCCAGAGTAGTGGGGACTTCCATTTTAGCTTCGGGAATACTCTGGCGATCGACGGGGGGGGATTTGTGATGAGTGCGAACGTGGAAGGGGAGGGGAGGAAGAGCCGGCCCCCTCATGTGGAGCTCGCCATGCGGCATGTCAATGATACCGAGGATGCGGCTGTATTCATGGCGCTTGCTGCGGCTGTGGATCTCAGTGTCGATGCATGCCTTCCCTTTAGCAAGAAGCTCGGGAAGAACTTTGCTGTCGATTCTGAATGAACACACGACACCAAGAAGTTAAAATGGAAGGGAAGGACTTTGTGTTGTTAAAACCCGCAAGTGACAAGACTCTTTCAAGCCAAGATGGAGGGGGGTTTGTGGGGCGATCACTAGTTAAATACTATAATTTGTTACCGGTTTTGTGATTTTTAGCTTTTTGGTTGTAGAGGAGGTATAGCTTGTGTTATTGGAGGTAAGAAGTGCCTTCTATTAACTTGATTTGGATTAAATTTTTCCCCCACCAAATTGTATCATATACTTGTCTTGAAGGTCTCTTAAAAAAAGGAAAGGGGAGCTTGAGACAAAGTGTGTACACTCAGCTGCACAGCGCAGCACATTGTTTTTCTGGTATTGTAAACATTATCTTGGTATTATTAATGGAGTGGAGTGTTTGTGATTCATGAAGTGTATTGTATAGTTTTCATGGTATTATTTGTTGATAATTCATAAACAAATAATACCATGAAAGGATGGGGGGGGAAGAGAGGATGGGGTGTATTAAACATATCTTTGTGGTTGTGAATAATTGGAGGTACCATAGTTTTCGAAGGCCAGTCAGTTGATCCATTAATATTGTCTTCTTATCTACCAATTGGCTACCCATTTTGTGCCTAGGGAGAGGAAACCTTGTCACTTTTATTTTCATTGGCTATTTGTGTCCCCAGGGGACTGAGGAGGAAAAGTGAGGGAAAGAGGCAAGAGGAGAGACTAGGAAAACTTCCTAGATTTTGTGGTGATGTAGAGACTGAAAAGGAAGTAAGGGTATCCATCCTGTTTGGATGATGTTTCTATTTGAAAAAAATGAAGAAATTGTGATTGATTCATTAACCTTCAAACCATTTTTATCGTTGAGGTCACAATGGTTCTAGATTCATTTGTTCGCAACAACAAATCACAGACACGATTTGTTGTTTCCTTTGCTTGGCAAAGAATACTATGGGGCCATTTCTATGTTGTCTCCTTGTGCTCCATGCATTGAGATACAAACCCATTGGTCGAGCTCATTTGTTTTTATTTTGTGTATACATTGCCTTAATGAAGACGATGTTAATAAATGAACGCTCGTGGCTGAGGTGGCAAAAGAATCAAAAGGATCTTTTTCTTCTAATTGATCCCGCCATCTCCGTATGGTGAAAGAAAACATTGCATTTTGTTTCCATTGGTTATTTATGTAGAGAGAGGAGGCAGAGACGGTGCAAAGGTACGAGTGATTGCTTGTTTACGTAGAGACAGAAAAGGGCAAGGAGAGACGCGTAATAGTACATACGTAATTTCGTACTCATGTTGTGAAATGGAAAACATGTTTCCAATTGAAAAAGATCGAGAAGTTATGACCTTTTTGCCTTTGTGGGTACCATTTTATCTTTAACTCTACCCACCAAAAATGTGCTCATCCCCACGTGTGAAGTTCTCCATGTGTCTTTGAAGCCCATGCATTGAGATAGCCACCATTTCACAAATGAATCCTTCTTGTTTGATTTTGCACATTCATTTCTACATCACATAGTTGTTGTTGAGACATCCCATTGATACAAATCAACATGTAAATGTGAAAGTATATCCTCACACAAGCAAAATAATAGATTTGGGGTTTTGTAACTCATTCTCAGTTTTAAAGAGAGCATGGATGCTATTTAGTGAAGATGAAGCATCACATGAAGCCAATGAATCATTCCCGTTCATTGAAGTACCATAATGGGTTTCTTGACTACTCCTAGGAGGGTATGGAGCGTCAATTATTATTGTTTTTTGGGGGTGTGGTTTGCTTAAACACTAGACAATGTTTCTTTGTACAATTGACCTTAAAGTAATTGTTATATCCTGCCAATCATGTTTTGAGGATTCTTTTTGTCTCGTATTATACATCCATCAATGATATACATCGTAATAGCTACACGGTGAAATTAATATTTATTTTCTCTACAAAAGGAAATAATGTAGGAAATGTAGATAAAATCTCCCTAAAATGTTTAATACTTATTTCAAACTTTAGGTTGAGACTAGCATTAACAAAATGACACACTATTGACACTCTATTAAAGGGAAAAATCAAAGGAGGATCTTTAAGACTTATTTAATCAATCAAAGGTTACGTCATAATTGCTTAGTTTGATCTAATCAGCTTCCTCTGATTAAGTTGCATATAACCTAGTTAGGCTGCGTTAATAATGAAAAGTCCACTTAAATAGCTCTTTACTTTTACTCTTGTAGTATCACTTGTTCTAAATTTAAGAAAAGGATCACTAGTTAGGGCAACGAATGGATGGACTACTATTACCTATTGTTTTGTGAGAGATAAAAGGGTTATTAAACATCTCAACTAAAGTTTATTTGAGGAATGGCATTGGCAAAAAAAAAAATATTTACAAAATTGATAATTCTCTTCCCAATACCAATGTTGAGTGAGTGGGAGGACAAAATCCCACTCGAATCTAACATTTGTTTGTCAAAACTATCTCTAAAACATTTTAGTCTTGACACTTGATTGACTTAAGTTTGGACGCACATTCTTCTTCCTTCACAAGAGCCATACCGGCATCATAATATATCTACTTTTATAAATCCTTATATTCTTCTCTTCCTCAGTCTTTCATGCATGAGCATGTCTATTAGGCAGAGCTTTGACAAATAGTGTAGGCAAAAAGTGAGCTTAGTCAAAGGTCGCCAATTTTGTAAGAAGAATGTGGAGACGTTCATAATTGAATGGTAGTGCATATCTTGCGGAGGTAATGTGTAACGCAAAAAAAGAGCACAAAGAGACTCAAGTCATCTAGCTAGAGATCGTGGTTGTTGAGAAAGAGATTTTTGCATCCATTGAGTGGTACACTTTCCTAGTAAAAAGCATGTTGATAACATGTTCATTAGTGAATTGTGATTAATTCTCTAAAAATATAGATCCACTCTACCTATGGATGTTTGATTCAAATGATCAACTACCAAAGTTTGTAGCTCCAAAGAGAGCTAGTTGCACTTGGACTCATGTAGTATAGGGGTAAATAGTTGTTGATTAGGTGTGCTGAGGTCGATTCAAACCACATGAGAAGTAGGTAAAGAATAGTTGTTTGAATGGGTTGTGATCAAGTAATGAACACCTCGACCTTATTACGCACAATTGATCACTACTTAAAACACGTGGTGGTAAGTACATGGTAGATATTACTTAATAAATTAAGAAATATATGGAGGTAGTGCATATACAATTATGCTCTATTATGAAATCTACATTGAGGAGAGGAGATGATTACTATGGCAGAGAGTCGGAAATAACTCTCAACTACTTCCTCTGGAGAACTAAGCTACTAAGGCAATGCATTAACTGAAGGTTATGTCCACTCAACCTCGAGTTTATATAGGAAAAGGAGGAAAAGGTTACATTGATGGTCATGACTCATCAGTATCACCCATGAAGGAAATAACTTTTTCTTACTTATAAAGCGGCCATGAATGTACTTACACTAAATTGGCTTACCATTTCATAGGTAATTGGATATGCATTTAAAACATGAGACCAACTCCATATTCCCAATTTATCCCTTCTCTGTGGAACATCTACTTGTGCATTCCTTCCATAATCCCACTCAATTTTCTTTTCTTGATGGTATTCCCTGCTTGAATGCTTTGCATTAGTTGTTTTTATTCTCTTCCAACATAGGCCCTTCATGATCACACTCCATTCATATTGACTCCTCTGATCTACATGGCAAACTACTTCATACTTGGTTATGTTGAGAGGACAACAAGACACTCAACTACTTCTTGCTAATTCAATAAATAATGTGGATGCTCGAAAGAAATGGAAATTTGGAAGTAGACCTTAAGTTCCCCAGATCTCTAGCGTAGGCAAGATCACAAGTATTCAATTGTAGTTGTCCCTAGATGAAACGTGATGCCATATTCGACCATATCCCCTCCTCAAAATACCTTAAGAGTGTGCATCCTAACTTTCCAATGACTCTTCTCTAGACTAATTATGGTGTTGTGTCATGCATGCATATATAAGAAAGAGATTTCAAACCGAAGACCCCCTTCCACTCCCATCCTTCTGCATTTTGACGTAGAGGATAACATTTGCTAGACTCTTCTTAAATCTTGGGAGGTTGTTGGTGCTTGTTTTAGCCACAATTAGAGCTTTCCACAAACCTCTAGACATTGATTGAAATTGGTAACGTGAACCCCCATCACCCACTAGTGGGTGCATCTGCTACAGGGTATGTGTGACTTACATGCATAATATATGTACATATAACATTGCTTAGTGAAGAGTCAAGGGTCAAGGGTCAAGAGGAATGGGCATGTGAGGATGATGATATTGATGAAATTAGGGAGGGGAGAGAGAGACACCAATAGATATAGATGGATGGATGTATTTTTGCCCCTAACTTTGGCATTTTCGATGTTATTGGGAATCTAGTTGTATGCCTCAAGTTATAAGGTTAGTCTCATTAAATTAGTTCCAAAGATGGCATCAACTAAGTCATTTCAGTAATAAGTTAACTAACCTATTCCTTTGACTAGGGGTTGTATAAAGTACTTACAAAGGTCTTGGCAAATAGATTACAAAAGTATTTGCCAAAAGTTTATACACCCAACTCTATATTTTCTTTATGGGTGGGAATATATTACATAACGTGTCAAATGTTCAAATGGGCATGGATTATGCAATACAATACATATTCTTTGTAGGTAGGAATATATTGCATAATGTGTTGAATGTTCGAATGGAAATGGATCATGAAAGACATATTGATTAGGAATAGATTATGGTGTAGTTAGATTTGGAGAAAGCTTATGATAAATTATTATGACAATGTTTCTAGGTTAATGCATGCAACCATCTAACAATGGTCAAGTGTTTGGGGGGGGGGGGGGGGGGGGGGGGGTTACAATATTATGCTTATCTCCACATATGATAACTCGTAGATTTTCGTTATTGCAAGACATGTTCACACTCACAACCATGGATATCTATTGTCCAACATTTCGTTGATAAGGAGAGTGTAAACATGGGAGTACAACGATTAAGGTGTCGCGATGGCAATTACTCCATGGAAATATTCCACTTAAAGTTCCTTTTCCTTGTAAGTGTTCATCACTTGGTTGTCTCATGGCATAAAATGCTCTAGGCTAACACCATGTGATTGGTTGCTTTGCATTAAAGGGAGAAAGATAGATTAATAGATAAATAGAGACATAGTCTTTTTTTAGGTCAGTTGGTAAGGTTGGCCAATGGAAACCACGACTCACGAGGTCATGGGCTCAACCCCTACATAAAACTTACAAGTAGGGTAAGGTAATCACGATAAAAAAGTTAAAAGAGAAAGAATGAAAGAAAGATATATTAACGTCTTTTAAGATAGAGAGAGAGAGAGAAAGAAAGATATATTAACGTCTTCTAAGACCAGAATTGGCCCATGAGACAAATGGTGTACAACAAAAATGGGGTATTTACGCATTCATCTAAAGTAAAAATAAAAAGATATATCAACGTCTTTCTAAAAGGCCATATGTTTTTGGGCCATGAGACAATTGGTTTACAACAAAATGAAAATAGGGTGTTTACCCAAAATCATCAAAAATAAAATAAAATGTGATTTGATAGATAATGTAGTTAGGAGAGATGTTGTTTATGATAATAAAATGTGATTGACAGATAGTTAGGAGGAGCAAATTACGATATTTTGGAGAGTTCAGAAGAAGAATTCGTCCTTTCTTTCACCATGTTCTCCATCTCTGCATCATCTTCTGCTGCTGTGGGTGGCAGTGGTCATCACCATCACCATCATCTACAGAAATTCCATCCCCATCCCCATCCCCATATCCAACAACAGCAGCAGCAGCAGAGACAGCTCCTCAACCTGCAGCAACACCTTCTCATTCATCAACCCATTCTGCAACAGCAAGCTGCCCTTTACCATCCTGCCCAAATATCTCTCATCTCTCAGGTTTCTACCTCATTCCATTCCATGACTGGTCCTCTTTATTGACATACATAGATAACCCAAAACAATTTGTTTGTTTTTTTTATTTAGTTTTCTATAACATAATGTGGATAGTATTTATGTATATACACATCCATAACTACATCCATACCAACATACATGCCTCTATAGATAGCTCCAAATCTCTTTTATTTACTTTGCTATAACATAATGTGGGTAGTATCTATGTGCATGCGTACATAGATCCATACACACGTCGATATAACTTTTATGGTGCTATAACATTCATATATGTACATATATATATAGATACATAAATAAATGTTACTCACAAACATTTCTCTCATTTTGTAGTTGTACATCTTTTTATGCCAATGGCCTCATGGAGTACTCACTCGTACAATGTCTAGTGTGACATGGCTGAGGCACTCGGATATAAATGGAAGTGGGTTTTAAATGTACAGCCACATATAACCTAGTATTAGCTAGAATCTGTCTAAATTCTATTTATGCTTTGTGTGAACAAAGACACTAGAATATTAATTGAATTTAGGGGTCAATGTATAGCCACATTGTGAACCTGGGAAAACTAGGAGTGGTTCAGGGTCAATGTGTGCTATGTGTGGGAAAACTAAGTGGATATCGATGGAATTTAGGTCAATACATAGCCATGTTCATCTAAGACATCTTGGTATGTATCCTATGTGCTATCATATTGAATGGCATGGAGTAAATATTGGCATACTTTTCTCTCAATGCTCATATCTATAATGTCGATCTTTATGTTCTACATGTGAGGCTGGAGAGCTCTCAAATTACCACTCCCTCTGCCACATCTTGAAACTAATGCAAACTTCTTATTAATGGCAAGCATATGTATGTAGACTTTTGATATGCCACACAAATAAGTTCAGCGGCAGTGCAGGGCACTTCTGAAAAATGTATCAAATTGAAAGGCTCCTTGGTGATAAATTATGATAAATTGAATGATTATGATTTATAATGATAAGGTTGATGTAATGGGGCCATGAATTATGAAGGTTATACTTACATAAGAAATACTGAACAAGGGACTTGGTTCAGCCTTTGTGTAGGGATTGCTGATTCTATTAAGGAATATTGAGCCTACCTTGCGATTTTTCAATGCCTACCTAGATTCAATGTTAAGAGTCATCTCTATGATGAGACTTTAATCCATATCGTTGGAAATATATTTGTACATTTATGCTTTTGATACCTATGTAGATTTGAACATAATCTCATTTGAAATCCATATAGCTCTATGAAAGGTATTTCACCATTTTTGTGGTAGATTTTATAATTAAATCCAATTATCTTTCATTTGCAAGAGCACAAACTTACTTATATTACTTTGATAAGAGTTTGTGCACTTTTTATATGCATTAATAGCACTACGAATTCTGTGTTGCATATTCAGATCAGATTGTCTTTTTTCTTTTGTTTCTTTTTGCAGATAGAGTCTGTCCCAAGTGGAAATTTACTACCTGGCTTTGATTCTGCTTCCTCTTGTAGCCTGTGAGTTGACAGAAGTCTGACTATTGCCTTACTTTGCCACTTACGAGTCATCTAATGTTGAGCTTCGCTGCACTATAAATATGACTCCTTTAGTTTAGTGCTCCATCATTCATTGGTTTACTGTTTTGTAGAAAGCTTGATTGGAATCTTTATATATGTTTATTTGTATGTGTGTGTGTGTGTGAACAATGTAAATTTCACTACTTGCTGTTCTTGATACTATAATGATGTTTAATGCAGCTATGTGGGCAATATTCATAAGAAAGTAACTGTAACACTTTTGGCAGAGGTCTTCGCTACTATTGGCCCTCTTTTTGGTTGCAAACTCATCAAAAGGAACAAGGTATGAACATAGTTCTTGAGAACAGTCAATTTATCAATTCTACCCAATCCAATGTTGTGGGTCATTAAGTTTACCTGTTAAAAACTATCATAATGAACAATATGATGCATTAAAAGAAAAACCACCCTTATCCCTTACATTAGATGGGTCTGTTGCTAAATCGTTATGATGTATTCTTCTTGTAGGGGGGTTTTGAATACCATTTCTTTTTTGGACTTCTTTCCATACCTTGTTAACAATGCTTTTAGTGTTTCCACTTGGATACACAATGTTCTAAACTCTTATCAGCTGTACTGAGCAGATTTCCTGTACTTGCAGTCATCGTATGGATTTGTAGACTATTTGGATAATCGTACAGCAGCAGCTGCCATTTTGACACTGAATGGAAAACAGATGTAAAAATAATCAAATCATGCCAATCTTTTGCATTTTATCATAGCATTATTTGCATTTATGCTTTTCTTTGTCCTTTATCGTATGTACAGGTTTAAACAACCTATCAAGGTTAATTGGGCTTATACGAGTAAGGAAAGAGAAGCTACAACAGGTATTAATGATTTCAAATTTTACCCATTCCATTGTGGTTGAAAGCAGTCCTGCCCATGCTGTTCGAGGTTGCATGTAAGAACATGAATCCTTTTTTGTGTCTGAAAGTAGTAGTTCTAGTCACATCATGCTAGTCTTGGTTTCTACTATTACCATAATCCTTGAAGCAACCTTTACTTATTTGTTTATCTTAACATTTTAAGTCTCATATTCATTCATGATTTCTTTAACAATGGCAGTATTGGACTTGCAGGTTATTGTTATGATATCTTTGTTGGTAATCTTAGTTCAACGATAACTGATGCTGCACTCTTTGCCAACTTTAGCATCTATCCAAGTTGCTTGTAAGCTCTCTGTCTCTTGCATGCACTCTCTCTCCCCGACGGATTAAGTAGTATGTTTGTCCTTTTCCTTGGCAGTTGGGAATTGAATGCTGTGCTATGCTGTCTCACGCTCTCTCAAATTAGGATTTACCAGTTGTGATAGAGGCAAATACGTAACAGTTAAATGCCTAATGACCTTATGGCTGGGTCTTTTGCTTGTATTTTGCGATAGTCGTGTGATTAAAGGATATCCAAATATGTTGGTTTATGTTATAACACCGATGTTTTCCAGACAGTCATCCTTGAGTTTATGGCCATAGTAGATGGCATCACAGTGGTTTGTTATGACTGTTCATCTCAACCACCTTGATACTTAGGCTATTACATGTGTTGTTATAATTTGATACAGGCCACGTGGAGATTCTGATGGGCCCTTATGTAAAGTTGGTATAAACCATGTTTAACAAGAAGGAAAATGAGTTTTTGGGATTACTGAATGACAATGATCTTTAATCAACTCTTTTGATATTTAGACAAGCACATGTTATGTGGGATCCGCGAAGTGGACGTTCAAAGGGGTTCGGTTTTGTTTCTTTTGGGGATCAGCAGGTAATGGCAACAATATTGAAGGGTTCAGTCATGTTGTAGTAAAATTCAACTTCTGATTTCACACTATCGTTTATTTACATTGTTTCTTCCCAGGACGCGGAGAGAGCTATTCGTGAGATGACAGGTATGTCTCATCTATATATATTCAATCTGATCTGTATGCATACTAGAGTTTAGTGAATAATATGTTTTTGTATCTGTTTAATCAGGAAAGTGTCTTGGCAGTAGAGTAATTCGCTGCAATTGGGCAACGAAGAGTGAAGAAATTATAAGCCAGAATTTAAAATCAACTGATGTTTTGACTATCCCTGATCCAAATTCTGACATAAGTGTTTCAAGTGATGCTGAAAAATGTTCTGAATGGTAATACTCTCTTCATTAGAAAAGCTCAGAAATGGTTTATCTTGTTGTAGCTAATGTTGGTGAATTCATTATGCCCTTGCTGGATAAATTGTGGTGTTAAGACACCCACATGGCCATGATGCAGTGGGTGATGTTTACATGCTGAACCATGGGAAACTACCCCTTACTCATTGTGGGGACCATCAGATTGGAACCTTGGGGTTTATAAGTGTGCGTCAAGATGATTGAATCAATGAGATGTTTGTGTTATGAATGTCTCCGGTGATTTGGACCATGGGCTTGACACCAGACCAAGTGAAAAAAACATACTCAATACGAAAAATGTTTAGGCATGGTCCTTCAGAAGAAGAATAGTGGGTTGTGAGAGGGAATCTAATTTAGAAGTTTTTGCATATGATGATGAATTGAATGCACCTCGTAGGGCTTAGAGGTATATAATGTTTTCCTACTTTGTTTCCATGAAAATTGTGAACCTTAATGCAATGTATGTCTTTTCTGTGCTAAAAACGGAATCACCTAGTATTAAACCTCTGTTTAACAACAGTATTCCTGATGTATCTGGAAACATATTTAGAAATGGATGCAAACTCACTCATGTTGATTGTCTTTATATGCAGAAGGTGATAACTCCATATGAATGAAATGAGGATCTATACAAAAAATCAAAGAACTCCTTTGAAAAGCCCACTCAGTTGGAATGAGATGAAATAGGCAGCGTGCTTGGACCATGTTCCGCAAATTGGTGGATATCGTACATAGAATTATGCACAAGAAGCATTTACCATTTGTATTTTACCCACATTGGTTGCTATAGTGATATAAGTTTATCATTTCCACTGAGAAATGGTAATGTAACATAGTTGAGCTGTATTGTAATATAGGCCATTTTGCCCTGCTTCTATTGAAATATTAATTAATGTCTCTCTCTCTCTCTCATGGCATTATTTACAGGTTACCCTTAAGAATCGGAAAAATCTGCAAATGACAATGCATCAACAACTTACATATCTTGGAGTTGGATCATAGACATTGAAAACATTGTTATGTAATCCTATACTCAAATTACAATGAAATCCCCTTTGCAATGTGTATAAAAGTGATCTTTATTGATGTTCATTCATCTATATGTAGGATGTTGCCTTTCAGGTTGGATTAAAATGTAAAATTGTCATTCTTTCACCACTTCAAGGCTTTTGTAATGTGAGTATGATATTATGTTGTTCATGTAGAAATTGAAAAGGACAGGTAAGTTTGAAAGGCTAATTCCACCAATGCACATTAGAGTGAAAGTTGGGGTTGGGCTGGTTGACTGGCTTCATTGTACCTCTTTACGAGGATGCTTACACTAGGCAAATCAAACATGGATATGAGACCACATATAGTGTGATGTCCACACACGCGCGCACACACACACACACACACACACAGTCTCTCTCTCTCTCTCTCTCTCTCTCTCTCTATTTATTCATTAATAGCAAACGGTAGATAATGTCTCACAGTGCATCCCTTGGTGGTTTGTATATGTGCTCACCCTTAGGCCTCATGTTAGGGGAAATGAACTCGGATAGATTGGTTACAACATAGTGTAGAATGGCTAACCTCTTGAATGTTAACTACAACGAGATCTAGGGAGAGTATATAGGGTTTGGTTCAGCTTATTGCCAATGGCCTTCAAAGGGTTGTTTCCTCTAATGACCACAACAAACATTCTTCAAAGTACAATTCTTTCCTCCTATAAATAAACAATCATTTCAAAATAGGAGCAAACTCTTATTCTAATTAGTGTAGTCACAAATTTGGTTAGTGTAGAAAAGGGGAAAGTTTTGCATTGTACGTGAAAGGAGTCTTTTGAAAAAATTACGCATACAATTCAAAAATGATCTTACAACTCTTAAGGATTATTGTATTCCTTCATCAATATCTCTACTTTCAAGAATTAGAAGGTCACAATCTTGTTGCATTCTCTTATTTGAAATATGGATTTGAGTTTTATGATTAGGCAAACACATTTTTTATTCGATATAAATTGATTAAACCTTAGTTTCAGTTTATTGGAGTGGGTACTATTGTCTAAATTTGGTGGGTTCATGGATTTATTTATTTCTATTACTCGAATGCAAAAAAAGAATGAAAACAAATAAGTAAAACAATGACTTTATTGCCCAATGAGAATAGGTCGTTTCAAGTGCAAACCTCACTATTATACTAGACCAAACCAATAGATTGTGTATGTCATCATATTGAGAACATATAAATTTGTTTGCATTAGTTGATTACGTATGGATTGCCCTAATTTCCAAGAGCAATGTGCAAAGATCACATATAGAAAATGTAGGGTCTTCTTCAACCTAATGCAAATGGGCCATAAGGAATAATTGAAGCCTTATATAATATAGGATACCTAGATTTTAAACATCTTCCTATCAATGTAATATGATCGAACCTTATTCTCAATGAGCACTTTTGTGTATGTCTATCGTTGCACGATGAATCTAACCTTCATAAGTATCACACACACTACTTGAAGGATTTATGATACAATCATCATTCTTGAATAGTTTGACCCTATGACCAATATAGTAACCATGGCTTGACCGGGGATGTAAAATCCGCCAGTCTTTATGGACAGTTTGATTCCTCGATGCAATGTCTCGAAGACATGATGGCAAGCAAAGGAAAGAGTAAACAGAAATCAACATCCTCGTACGGTAAGAAAGAACCGAGACAAATGACCGGACAAGAAAAACGCATACACATTCACATGTCTTCGGGGTCTCCTTGGCTAGAGTGCATGTGGATCCACTAGACCCCCACCCACTACACATTGGTACCCAATCCAAGTTCTAAACCATGGGGTGTCCGTGTGAGCCTCCTGGTAAGCCTTCCTTATTCATTCTTTATAAGTGAACTCCTATGGTTACAACTTACAACCATACAAATATTTTTTCTTTTGTTTTCGATTAGATGATGGCTGAAGTAACGAGTTCATGGTTTTCTTCAGTGATTCCGTCCATCTCACTTGGTATGCTTTCCTCTCCTTTCCTTGCTTTGATTCTGTTTTCTTGGGGTCTCATGGTCACACAATCAATCAGTCAGTCAATTTCCAATATGTTCTACATCATTTCAGAATCAGCTTTTTGATTCTCCAAAGGAAACAAGTAATGAAACTACGTCGGTTCTGCTTTTGGGCCCATAAAGATCCACATAAGCTTCTTTAATGTGTAAATAAGTTTGTTTGGATTCTCAATAGCCTACTGCGACTAAAGTTTGCTTCTTAACCCTAACATAGTATAATGAAAAAAAAAACAAATCTTCCTCAATCCAGTAACAGGGTATTGGAAAAATCTTGTTAGTGAGGGTATTGAAACATATTCTTAACTGTTCCATGACATGTTTGAGGGTGTTTCTATATATGCTATATTACTATTTAAAAAGTCTATATTTAATTGGTGGTAATGTATATCTACAAACAATTGTTTTTCAGGTGGATTTCAAGGATATGACCATAGAAACTGCCTCAATTTTGCTACAATTTCCACTATTAAGGTACCATTAATGATTCAATAATGATGACTTCTGGATTCCCATCCCACAAATTCTCATTTTTCAGTGTTTTATATCTACTCTTCTCTGGAAGACATGGAATCTGGAAAAGAACTAAGAAGTGGAATATGATATTTATCTTTTTTATCGTGAGGATTTCTCATTTTATGTAAATAAGAATCTGTTCTTACAAAGTTTGTAAATGAAAGAACACACTTTATCATGGAGGGGATTGGATGTCACATGAATGTTTATGTTCTATGGCTTGATTGGCTATGTGAAAGCACTACCCTGAGAAAACCATTATTGGAATTAAACAGCATACCATATTTGACCTAAACCATTGACATGATATGAATTGTAGGCAAAAAAAATTAGTTGGGGTCCCTATTTAGAGTGAGTTAATATTGCTTTCTTATAATGCAAAACTCCAGCAAAATGTGGACAGAGTTTTGAGAGGAAAGGCCATGCTTACTGCAAAGCATCTAGCTTGTTTATTATTACGACGGAATTGTTTAGCAACATTATTCGAACACATAATCCAGCTATCTTAGCTCTGTAAATCTTATAATAGTTTGTACCATTATGGATGTTGTTGGAAGACATACATTATTATGTATAGCTTTATAATTCCATGTGTTTGGCATATCCATCTTCTTTTAAGGTGACATGTATATGTCAAGAAGGTTAAAAACCATAAATGTTTTCTTTTGTTTCCCAGACAAGTGGTCAAGCTGCCTTGAAACTTAAGGATTTCAATGGTTCAAGAAGGAAGCATCGTAACTTCAAAGAACCTTTGAAAATAAGGAAATGTTCTTCAAGTATTGTGGTAAGGGGATTGCCAGATGGAGAAGAGGATAAATGGCTCAGAGAAGAGAAGAGATGGCTCCGCGAGGAAGAAAGATGGCTCAGAGAGGAATCTCGATGGAATACTGAACGCAAGGCATTGGTAGAACAATGTGAGATTCTCAAACAAGAGATTGTTGCCTTAAATGCGAAAATAGTTCAGCTGCAAAATCAAATAAAAAATGAGGAAGAAAATGATGGATCTATTTCGGATCTTATTGTCAGCTTGACACAGCTTTTGCAGTCTTTGAATACAGTAAGTTCTGTAGAATCTGGAGTTCCCTCAACCATTGCTCAAATCCCACCCATTTCATCGTCAGCTACAGATATCAGTATTCTTATAGATGATGTAAAATTAGAATACCCTAAAACACCAGTGGACATCAAACTAGAAGAGCCAAAAACACCATTGGTTGAATCTCCCACATCGAGCCCAAAAAGGATAGAAACCTCTGTCTCTGTGAACAGTAGAATTTCTGAGATTCAAAATCCAAGTCCTGCTAGCTTAACAAGATCCAAGAGAATCTTGAAAAGAGGTTCAGAAGGAGATGATGTCAAGGCTATGCAAGTAAGTTATTGTATTTACTTGTTTTGAACTACTATTAGACTAATTTTAATTTAAGACATGAACGAATATTTGTTTAAACCTCCACAGGAAGCTCTTGAAAAGCTTGGATTTTATTCTGGAGAAGAGGATATGGAGTACTCAGTATACTCAACTGGTACTGAGAGAGCCGTCCAAACGTGGCAAGTAAGCTTGTAAGCTGACATGAGATGATCGATTCCAATAAAGTGAGGAGTTGTTTAAACTCATTTTCTTCTTAACAACTTGGCATTGGTAAGAGGGACGAAGTTATTTTTTCTAATAATATGAACAGGCAACTCTGGGGATATCAGAAGATGGAATTATGACATCAGACCTTTTGGGCAAACTTCTTGGAGAAGATGGTGATGCTTCAAAGAAAGCTGCATCACCTTCTAAAGTACAATTCAGATCTCTGAACAATATATTTTTTGAGCAAGTGTTGTAGGACCATGCAAAAAAATAAATTGATTTGATCGAATGTGAATCATATATTCTTCAACTTTAACCACACATCAAATTCAAATTGCAGGATGATACAGTCAAATCCACTGTAGAGACACAGTCTATTAAAGTATCTTTTACAGCCCCAAAGAACCAAGATTCTGTTGTTCCACCTATTCCAGCACAGAATCTCTCAGTTTCTGCACCGAAAATGCCATCCCCAAGTCCGGCAAAGGTAAACACATTTCATGAATCCGATAGGCGTGTGTACCTCCTCGGAGAAAATAGATGGGAAGAGCCCTCTCGTTTAAATGGCAAGAATGGTACTGTTGCTACTATCAGCAAATTGGTGCTGGGGGAGAACTGCTATTCTTGCAAGGGTGTAGGCAGTATGCTATGCACAGGTAAAATTACTCTCATATTCATTTTCCCCATCCCCACAAAATCCTTCTATTTTGACCACTTAGATCAGAATCTACTAGTTTTCATCTTTACTTTGCATAAAATCTGCCTCCACACAATCAATTTGTAGATCATCTACTTTTCCCATCATTTTCTCTTAGGATGTCCAACATGTAGAGGTTCAGAAAACATTGTATTTCGATCACGTGAAGTTACTAATTATGAGTAATTATCTCTTGAAAATTCTATTAGGATATTTATTGTTTGCGTTTTTCTGTTTAGTTGATTCCCAATATGTCAAAAGCTTATTTTCCTCATTTTATGTCCGGTGACACTATGAAAGTTGTAGCATTTATATTCCGCGAGAAATTGTTTATTGACCACTTAAGACCGACTAATTTCGTATCTTTATATTCATGGAAATTCTCTTTATTGATTAATCACTTGTAACAGATTACTCTATAAACTCCCCCTTGTTCATGACTTTTCACCGGTATACTTTGTTCAAGTGTGTCAATTAATCACTCCAATATACTCCCATCTCAATCCTAGTTGTACATTGTTATCTTAGGATGTTCATTTGTCTTTTCGATTGGGTAAAAAAACTTATACTCCATAAACTAATGCTTCAGATTAATACACACTTGAATTTGTTAGTTTGTTTTATATCCAAACATTTATTTATCATTTTCTTAGAATGGCAACCTTCCGGTTTCTTCTTTTTTCTAGAATGCGAAGGCACAGGGGAGCTGAATGTGGAGGAACAGGTAATGTCTTCAAGCAAAATGCTACATGTTTTGCATCAGTTTCTCTCTCTCACTCTAACCCAACCATATGAAGAAGGATCTGAAGTTGTCTTTTCCATAAAAGGTAGTATTTTTTATATTTAACAAGGCTACTGATGTGTGTGTAATGAATGTGTTTGTATAGTTCCTGGAATGGGTAGATGAAGGTGCCAAATGCCCATATTGTGAAGGCGAAGGAGTTCTTAACTGTGATGTATGTGATGGGAAAGGAATAAAAACTCCATAAGGTTTCATTCATATGGAGAGACCACTTTTTCGAGGAAGAAATGGTTGGTTTGGAGAGCACTTGCCATTCCACTTGCCACATATGGACGTGTACCACATATTTACTTCATAGCCAGAAAGGAATGTGTTTGATTTCTCAAATACAAATGTTTGAATTGGTCTTGGATGTTCTGTGTTTATGCATTATCTAATGTACCTTTGTTCATCACTCTGGAAATGTATATGTATGTTCAAGCAACATTAATTTGTGAAGAAATACCTTTGCCAAGAAAGTTAAGAGTGTCTTAAATATTCATCAAAAGTTTCTTTAGCAATTGTTGAACCTACTCCTTTTGAAATTTGTACATAACAAAAATCCTTATGAGGGTTTTCCAGCTGCATTCAGCAGTTTTCTTATTGATTTTGTTTTTTTCCAATGGGAATTTCGGTGTCAAGATTGCGTGCATTTTGATGGATATGATTATTGAGTTGTATTGCTAGGAAGTATGCATGAACACATCGAATTTGCAAATGGAATGGGACATTCTAACTAGCATAAAATCATATGTAATTCACAAAGTGGTGCACTAACAGGGTTCAGAATATGTTGAGATGCATATTTTTCATTGTGGATATATTTATTTGGATATGTCTATAACCTATTGCGAGCATGCGGAATATGCAAATACATTAAGGATTGATTGTGTGAAATTTGGAAGGTACAGTCTAGACACCCCTTTAAGTAAGGGGTAATATCAACTACACCCATTGCATTTCCCAAGGTAGGCTAAAAATAATAGGGTGCATCTCTTGTAAGTTTGATCCTTAGTATTCTCTTGAAAAAATAATAGGGTAAAGTAATTTTTATTTCATTCTTGTGTGTTTTTCAAACTTTGTAATGAGGGCTATATTGCACGAAAGATAGAATGAATAAAATCTTGGGAACGAAAAAAAAACTATATAAGCACATTCTCAAATGTTTTCGAGGACATGGTTTTATTATTATGTGGAGCACATGATAGCAAATTGGATGTCATTCATACATTTCTCCATGTAAACTTATGATGTTGATTCTCTTTTACATGTTCGAATACATATAATTCCAATAGAAATCAATCATACACAATATGTAGCTTTGGGTAGTAAAGAATAAGATTTGGTATGTTCATGCTGGATAGAATCACACCTATGGGACCGAGACAAATATTTTTTTCTTTAAGTGACAATCCCAATAGATGATGTGCACATATTGCACAATTGCATGATCATTAGTGGTGAATCAAATGGTTTGGTAAAGAATGCTTTACCAACATGTCACATCTTATCTTTCATTAAAGCAAGAGAAATCATTAAATTTTAGAAGTGAAGTTGAAGTCGTCTAACCCTCGTCTACATACATTTATTTCCCTTCATTTCATGAAATGCGTCAACCTCCTCCAATATTTTTAGGAGAGTTGGCAATTATGCTTTTGGTTTTAGGAAAGACTTCAAGGTTTGTTTCGCTATCATGTACATACATACCTTGAACATCTCTCTCTCAAAGCTAAAGGAGCTTTAGCTCTTGGAGGTCTTGTGAAGTTAACCCTAGGTCTTTTAACTTCACCTTATGCTTTTCTCTTGCCCTTCGTCGCCTTCTATTTCGCGTCTCCCTAGTTAGGGTGGCCAATCCAAGCAAAAACAACCTTTCGAGAAGTTCTGGATAAGATAAAAAAAAGAAGAAGAAGGTTATGAGTCATCTTCTGACTATCTTATCTTGTGTAGTCAAATGTGTTGAAAAGCTGCTATATGAAGTACACGCACACGTCATAAATGGCATGGGTTCAAAACTCATAAAAGACAAAACAACAAAGTTGTTGTGGATAACTACAACACTAACAAAGTTGTCGAGAATAACATATATATATATATATATATACACACACATAGTGATAGAAGCATTAAGAACCCACGTAGTCATAGTCAAGGAGCTCCTCAATCTATCACTCACTCTCTAGTTAAGTAAGTAGTTTTGTTGTTGATCAAGACACATTCATGGAAACAAGGAAGCTTTGGATGTTGCCACTCCTAGCCCTCACTCTCATCCACTTCTCCCCATCTTCTTCTTCTTCTGCGAATCCTGCCCCGCTAGCGCTACAACTCGCGGATCTCATCGTCCCATATCCCGAGGACCCCCCACTCCGAATCACAACCATTGATCTACTCCACCAAGGCTTGTTCGACTCGCTGGGAACTTTCAGCTCCGGGGCTGGATTTGGCCTCGATACGACCGCCAACACCACCTCCGTTTACGAGTCGGATTGTACTCTCGCCAAGAAGTCCGGTTTCACATTCTACGAGCTCGCGCTTAAGCTCGGTGGTGGTGGTGATCATCGTGCTAATTCCAAGGTACGCTTTTCTCTAAAACCAACAGTTGTCCGACTTCCATACAAATGCGATGCACCATACGGATTTGTAAGCACTCATTACGGAGTAGCGGCTCTTGGACCGGAAGCCTCGGCCCTACCCCGACAGATCTCAGCTGCCAAAGGTAGATAAGATAGCTAGCTAGTTCTTCTCTATGATCATTGCATTCCCTTGTTTCTAGTTTCTCATTATTCTTATTTTTCGAGAGGAGGAGGATTTTCGCATCAATATATGATGCTTAGATTGCATTGCCTGAGTCTTGATGTTATGGTTTTTTTCCCTCTTAACTATTCTAGTTATTGTCTGGATGATTTGTGAAGGTCTCCCTCCTACATTCGCCTTTTGCTTCCCCACTGTTAATGTAGTCAAGTCGGGCAATGGCTCCATCTTCTTTGGTGCTCGATCGTCGTCTTATCCATTCAAGCTTCCATTGCTAAGAATCCCCATGACTATTACCAATCACTACTCTCTGCGACTTACTGGCGTCCAGATGATAAAAGGAAACAACAATGCTCCGGCGGCGAAGAAGCTTTCCTTGACAAGCAATGGCGGGCTAAGCATCACTGTTTCTACTCAATCATTTATATCCTTCCCTGGCAATGTGTACAGCTACATCTACAATGAGATTATCAACAGCCTTTCACAAAGAGGTATTCCAGAGTATAAATTTGATTTAATACCATATCCATCCAGTGGCTGCTACAATTTGACAAACGCTGATCTTCTTGCCTCTCCTAAGATCAAGCTCATTTTCTCAAGCAAGTATGTCGTGGTGCTTGATGCTTCCAACTATTTTATTCTTACCGGAGGACTCATATCTTGTTTAAGGATTTACGAACAGGATAGTGCCATCTTTGGAACCACTGCACAACAGGGCAGGCTCGTAGAGTTTGATTTGGAAAAGAAGACTCTTGGGATTAGTGAGCCACTTTCAAAGTTCAACTTGTCTTGTGCTCTCAAATTCCCATCAAAATAACCCTCAAGCAAGGCCATATGTAGAAAACCACAAAACCAAACTTCTTTCTGAAGTGAATTTGTGTTTTGCTGTGAGCTTTTTTAATCGAGTTTTAGTTGAAGTTACTAATAGACACTATTACTCTCTAGGGTATGTAGTTAAAATAATATAAACTTCAGTTCAAGCTAAGAATAGTTCCGTTTATTTATGCTATCCAACGAAGCTTTGGTTGATGTCACTCTTCTGAGATTTCCAATAGGATCTTAAGATATCGGGTGTGTTGTTTGTGCTAATTACGAACTACCACAAGCGGTGCTCTGATCAAGATTGAGCATGTGTTTCTTGCTAATTACTTGCATATACACTTCAGGTGGGTATGCCAGTACATGTCAAGTCAGAACCCGTTAAACAGAGAGAGAGCAGGCCATCCCCACAATATTGAGCATGTGTTTCTTGCTCAATATTTGGATGTAAAACTTTGGTTGAAATTCCATTTCCATTTCAAACTTGCTTAATATTTGGAGGTGGATGATTTAATTGAATATTCCATCACATTTCAGCTAAAGGTTAAGCATCAAATAGAGATCAAGCATGTCATTCCCACAGGTGGAAACTTATTTTGTACAACTACTTAATTGGGTTCTACTTTCTAAAGTTTAAGTAATCTCTATGTTGTCAGTGTGCATGTGCTTTGCGCGTTAGATAATGTGAGTTGCTTTGGCCATCCTAGCATAGTCTTCATAGATCACTGTCATTCTTTCACTAGCCACCAACAACAGAGTATTGGGAGCGTTATGGGATTCAATGTCTCCCAAAGAATTTTTGATGTAATTGGTATTGTTGTCAAGGGGAATACTTCTCTCATGTATGGAGTACCCTCATAATTCTCTAATGAATAATGGATGCACATATTTCTGGGTTCTATTCACATATTTCAAGACATATGCAAAGGTCACAATCAGACATCACATAGTAAATATTTTTGACACCTTACATGTTAATCATGCCAATATATGGCTTTGCCTATTTTCAGCAGCATAAATGTTACTCATACAAACATATGCCGCAGCATGCTTTTCATCCAATCTTACTGCATGCTTGAAAGCTATTTTTGCAAGGTTTACATCTCCCCATTTTTTACAAGCACCCATCAGAGATGTCCAAACACGAAGATTATCATGAATAAGCATCTTCTTGATAATTTTAATTGCCTCATCAAACTGACCTGCACGTCCGAAAAGATTAACCATGCATGCGTGATGTTCAAAACTGGGTAGGATGCCATAGCTTATGCTCATACTCTCAAAGAACATTTTCCCTTTATTTAGCAATCCCGAGTGACTACATGCATTAAGCATAATATTGAATGTGATGAGGTCTGGCTTAACACCATCTACTATCATTCTTTCAAATAATTTCACAAAAATCTCATCTTTTCCAAGCTGTGAATAGGCCATGATTAATGCACTCCAGGATGCTACATTTCGAACTGGAAGTATGTCAAACACTTCTTGTGCTTTCATAAGTGAACCACATTTTGCATACATATCTACCAGTGCAGTGCCAAGCAAAACATCTTTTTCTAGCAAACCATCTATACATACAATCTTAGTATGAACTTCCTCACCCTTGTGAATCATTCCTGTATCACCACATGCTTTCAAGATGGACACAAAGGTAATAACATTTGGTGATAAACCCTCGCAATGCATCCTTTGGAAAGAATGAATAGCTTCTTCAACATGCTTACGCTGGTCAGCATATCCTGCAATCAATGCATTCCATAAGACTTCATTCCTAACACAACACTGGTCAAATGCTTCTAGTGCCTTCGCAATTGCACCACATTTGGCGTACATATCCACTAGTCCAGTACTCACAAATATATCTTTTCCAACTAGGCCAGCTCGGATAATCTCCCTATGTATTTCTTCACCCTTGACATTCTCTCCAAGGCTACTACATGCTTTTAGAATGGAAACATATGTTAGTGCATTGGCTTTTAGGCCACCTCTTTGCAACTCTTCATAACACTGCAATGCTTCTTTACCATGGCCACATTGGGCATATCCAGTAATGAGAGCTGTCCATGAAACCACTGTGTGAACTCGAAGATGATCAGATGCATTGCGTGCATTTATAATGTCTCCACATTTTACATACATATCAACCAATGCAGCCCCCACAAATATGTCATTTTCTATAACCTCTACTCTGATTATCTCAGCATGTATTAATTTTCCCTTGTCATGGTCTTGTAGTTTTCCACATGCTTTGAAAAGGCAACAAAATGTGATTGCATTGGGGGCTAATCCTTCACAAAGCATCCTTTGAAAACAAGTGAAAGCTTCATTGTTATTATTATTGCTGTTATTATTGGCATATCCTGTGATTAATGTATTCCATGAGACAACATCTCGGAAAGATAGCCAGTCGAATACATCATTGGCCTTTTTCAAAGCTCCACATTTAGTATAGAAACTAACCAAAGTATTGCCAAGATAGGGATCTTTTGCAACACAATCACCTTTAAGGATATCAGCATGTGCTCTGCTCAAATCCTTGTGATGACCAAAAACCTTCAGAGAGGCTCCAACATGAGCCTTCATCCATACTCAAGCCATTACCACGTCTATTTGAACTCCAATATGACTTCGTTCATCAAGAAAATGTTGAATATTAGAATAAACCCTAAAACCCTCTAGTTTCATGAAGATATGGTAATCATTACCCTAAAGTCCAGCAACAAAAACATAAAACCTTGTTGATGACATCAAGAAATACCCACTGTCTGATGTTTATTTACTCGTCTGTTTCTTCGCCATCGTACACAAAACCTATCCTATCTCTGTATCTGAACCTCAATTACGCAGTTAAGTAAGGTGTCACCACCAATGTAGGTCCCAAGATAATGGTGGGTTACCGGCAAAAGTCCATGGATCTTGAGGTGTGACGAGGCATTCGATGAATGAATCGTTGCACCTCGAACAATAATATTGCAGAGCTATCGACCATGGATGGACCCATCCCTTATCATGATCTCCACCTTAATTTGCATGAAGCTTTCACGATATAAAGTTTTCGAAAACATCCTATTCATTGAAATCAGTGATCTCTGCCTTAATCACTGAGCCTGCATATCCGTAGAGCACTTACTCTTTCCAAAACTATTGGATTAGATTAGACCTACTCTTCACACCCTTTTTTCACCTCAACATTACACGCACCGACTTCACATCCTGTCCTTTTTTCGAGTTTTTCATAATTATATTAGATCTTCGACGTCGACTCAAGGCTCATTTCACACAATCGCTTCAAAATAATCAGAAAAGCCAGCAATATTTGTCTTCCCAGAGAAGCCCAACGCGGATGAAATGGTCAGATCTGCATTGTAAATAGTTAGACACAGCACGTTTAATTAATTAACCGTCACATTTTGATCCATGTTCCAATAATTAAGAATCAAGGCGCCCCATTAAAATGTCTAAGGAAATGACATGTCTTGTCTTCCTGTTTTGTATCATGCCACAAACTTTTAACTCATTTATAATAACCTATTAGACATTATATGCGCATATTATTAAGGTTTTCTTGTTTACAAAGAGAGAACTATGGACATAGCGTAAGGAATTAGGACATTTTGTTGCGATGTTTTTAGAACTCCATGTAAGCCAAGCCATTATGCAACAGATTCGTCATCATTCTCAAGCACAATTACTAGGGAAGGTCCACACCTAAAGTGACTTGACATGTTGTTGCACCCACTCAACTCTAGCATGTGCAATACAACAATTACCATAGGGGGAAACACCACAATATCCCCAATTCATAATATAAGCACCATCATACCTCTTTATGTTCTCAAAAATACCAGAATACCCCAGTACTCACAGATATTGTCTTACATGGTGTCTTTTTATGATTTCACCAAGTATGACCCAATGTCGGTATGCATTCTTTATGATCATTTTCATTTATACAAGAAGAAAATGGGAATTCGGATTTAGTAATAGATTGTCAATGAGTTTGTGCATCTAATAATAATGCTAACTAATATCATTAGAGCATAGATTAGTTCACTAATCACAAAAAGAGGCCATGCGTTGAGTTGGGAGTTCTGAGGATGGGGAGAGTGAATGTTGAAATATACATGGGTACTATATATTTTTTGTGGCTACCACCATGAATATGAGCATTATGGGATGGAAACGTGATTTTCCACCTCATGAAGAGAGATGGAAATGTGATGCAAGAACCCTTTCAATCCAAGAAATTATCCATATGAACCAAACATCTTAGGAGCTACAGCATGAAATATAATGTCATAATTAACTTTCATGTAGCATATAAGTCTTTAAAAAACTGACTGCAATATTTCATTATTGGACACTTCTTAATAAACTAAATGTGAATATAATCACTTAGATTCAAACATGTGTATGTGGAAGGAAGTCTTTAAACTTGCCCTTAAGAGCATGTCCTCAATCCATTCCAATGGACATCATGTCCAGCAGAAAAGGAATGACAAAATAAAAGGCACCTTCTGATGACTGATATTTTTATTCATGAATTTTATAATCATGCCACATTAAAAAATGAAATACTTGGACGGAGAACAGAGTTTATTTTCGTATTATCACCCAGCCACATTTTGCATCCGATTCCTTGTTTTTTCTCAGGGTTTTGACTCATAAAACATTCTTCAAACAAATTTATGGCTAGGAACAGTCTCATTCACACTACCATTTAACAAACTTATCAAGAAGGAGCCCCCAAGTAAGAGGCAAGTCGCAAGAGGTCACTAAACACGCCTCCAGCAGTCACCTCAGCTCCAGCACCCGGACCCCTCACAATGAGTGGTTGCTTGAAATATCGTAGAGTAGTGAATGCAATTATGTTGTCACTGCCTTCTAGCTGTGCAAATGCATGTGATTTAGAATATCGCCGGAGCTCCACACTTCCAGTTTTTGCAATCATATCAACCACCCCTACATACCGTAAAACCTACAAATTTTCCACACATTCAGATTTACGCCACCATACTAAAATAGTGCATAGCATGTAGCATCATGAGCACATGAGTGGAAAATTTTACATATCTCTAAGCGCTTCGAAGGTAAGATGAACTAAAATAGGCATATAATAAATTTCGTAGTCACATTAATCTTAATTTGGGTATCTCCGCTACAATAGTGAATCTAATATTATTGCATCACCAAAACAGTGATAACTTTAGTCACCTCGTTGGTGCTCTCTGCTTCTTTCCTTAGCTTTTCTATCTCTCCATCATGATCTTGGAGTCTCTTCAGAAAGTCCTCTGTTGAACAAGCCTCCTGTACATGCACATGCTCTCTTTTAAATGTTACTCATATTTATTTACATCTCTCTCTCTCACACACTAGCTATATCCTGGTAATAAGCCGTATTTTTATGAATATTTAGATCTGCGCACTCAATGACAGTGTGGAATGTAGAAGTTGAACTTATGACCTTCTAATTTTCCAATGTACAACTAAGCTAGATCTGTTTGGTCATCTCTTTCCTCCAAAAGAATGCAACACACAAACAAAGCAATAGTGGTGTGATAGAAAAAATCCATACATTACTTTTTGGTAATATGGAAATACACTGCTGGTTTTCTTTTCTTCCGTGCCTTGTTAGCAATGGACACGGTTTCGGCTCAAACCGAACCGAACCGTTAAGCCATGGTTTAACGGTTTATTGGTTCCAAACAAATTTAATGGTATGGTTTGGTTTGGATTCTCAATAAACAGTTCGGTTCGGTTCTAAAACTCAGGTTTATAGGTTTACAAGTTTGGTTTAAAGGTTTAAGGGTTTATAGGTTTTTGGTTAACTTTTGTTTTTTTACCTTAATAGTTTATTGATGTAATGGTTTAATTAATGTTTTTTTATTGATTTAATTAATTTAACTTAAATGTTTATTTAATTTAATGGTTCAATTAAAGTTTCTTTTATTGATTTAATAAAATTAACTTAAATGCTTATTTAATTTAATCTATTTTTGTTTCTTTAGATGTTTAAATAGTTTGACTTAAGTGATTAGGTTTAAATTTTTTATTAAATGGTTCAGTTTGGTTTCACCTTTTCCCTAAACGGTTTGGTTGTAAATGGTTTGGTTTTAACTTTTTCTTAAATGGTTTGGTTTAAATACTGAGAGTTCATAAACCGTTTGGTTTGGTTTTGTTTTAAATAAACGGTTTGGTTTCAGTTTGGTTTGGTTTCTTTGCCTTGAAACCGAACCATGCCCATTGCTAGGCCTTGTCTTCAAGAAGCATAGGGCTTTTGTGTGCTTCCATCCACAACAATTAAAAATTTTGGTGGTAGTTTCTAACTGAAGCTGCTATAGCTCTTGATGGGTTTTTGCACTGTTTTGTATTGAAATGCCATAAAGTTATAAAGCTATAGATCTTGATGGATATTTGCACTGGTTTGTCTCCAGACATCTGTATCAGGTGGCTACATTGTTTCCGCTTAATGTGAAAAGGCCTAAATTACGATATTATATCCAATCTAATATGTTATAAAAGCCTGGAAGGCAAGATATTTCAAATAATCTTCAAATTTTTATTTTAACATGATTTTGGGTGAATAGTATCTGCAATCCCACATTTTGTTGTAACAGTGGACCAATCTTTAAAAAACTTAGTCATCAAAATAGTCAAACATTTCCAAAACTGTAATTTTTCATTTGTGATATACGGACTGATAATCAATGCATGGTCATCTCACATCGGACTTTTTCCCTGGTGGTCTTGCATGAAAATCTCTGAGGTGTATATTGGAAGGGCCTGCGGGTTCTCAATGCGTGTGTATTGGCTCTATGTCTAAGGTGTGAAATCAAGACAGCATCGTGCATCCTTCTGGTAGGTTGTGATCTTGTAGACACTATCAGCGATATTACAAAAAGTGCAGTGGAGAGTGCTTGACACATCAGGGATTTGTTAAGCTTGACGTTACCAATCAGAATACTTGAACAAGCTATAGTAAATCCTCTTATTGCATGTTGCCACTCTCCAGAATTGGATCCATCAAAAGATCATGAGCAGCTTCAAAGAGCTACAGAAACTAAAGCAGCTAGGTCTTGTATGCCATTTAAGTTGGAAAACAAGTTCTAATTTGATTGACGGCTTCCTTACATTCAAAAGCTCTGGTACTAAACAAGATACCACATTTCTTTCAGCATTAAAGGTCACTGACACATTTACGTATAGTGCCTTCTTCTCTAGATCATTTAGTTTCTTCTTTAGTTATACTAGAGGTAAATTTGCTCTCAACACAGAATTACGAATATGATTACTTGCTTTCAGCATAGGATTAAGGGTATGCTTACTTACCCGCAAGGGCTCAGGTACTAAGCTCTGTATTGGAACACTTTCTAGTTCCAGCTTCAACCCTGATTCTCTTGCAAGTATCGTAACCTAATAATATTGGCAGTAAACGTTTCTCAAAAATGTATTAATATTTTGGGCTCTCTATTACTAGTAAACCTACGTTCATATAAGCTAACCTTTCTTGCAACATCCATGCCTGAGAGGTCATCACGAGGATCTGGTTCTGTATAACCTGCAGCCTTTGCTTCCAGGACAATCTGACTAAAGGTCTTATTTCCATTGAAATTGTTGAAAATATAGCTCAATGTTCCACTGCAAATACCTCAAAAAACATCATTCAAAATCTGCTACGAAGCTATAATTGTTTTACTGTATAGCATTTCCTAGATGCATCCCAGAAAATTAAATATAAAATTAACCTTAGAATCCCTTCTATACGCTGTATTTTGTCACCGGTTTCAAGAAGACCTCTGAGTGTGCTGATAATAGGAAGTCCAGCCCCAACTGTAGCTTCATAAAAGTAATGTGTATAAGACTGCCTCTGAAGAGCCCTCAACCTTAGATACTTCATGCAAAAGTAAAGCAGATAAAAGTCAAACAAACATCTCACATCTGTTGTATGAATTGAATCCATAATACTAGAATGAATAAAAGTTCATGGAAAGCCTCTCCTCCATCCAAGTAAGCTACCTGATCTAAAGGTCCAGAATTGGCTTTCTTATTGGGGGTAATAAGGTGAATTCCCCGTTTGATCCACCAATAATAATGTTTTGCTACATCTGCACTTGCTGTACAATCCACAATTACTGTGTTTGGTATAGAGTGAATTGATTGCAGGTGATCAGTAAATTTGTTGATATTTGCTGGTTCGCCCTTCTCCTTAAGCATATCCTTCCACTTATCAATGTTGATTCTCCTATTATCCAGATAAAAAAAATTCAAATTCACCAGGACTAAAATGTCCAATTATCAATGCAGTTTCTCCGGCTATATTTTATACAAATTTCACTATTCTGCAATTGTGCTCTAGTACATTCTAGGAAAAAAAGATGTACCTAGACAATAGTCTCTTAACACAGCATATAGACACGTAAACAAAATACCTCATTTGATCAGATGATGATACATGTGTGAACATACACATACTTTTTTAACATTTCATACTATCGGTGAGAAACCTCCATGTATACATATCCTTTTTTGGATACATATATACGATGTGTATATATACAAACAAAAAGGCAAGGATTCACAACTCAGTGTTATTAACTGATTTCAATCAATTGACAAAGAGCTTACATATCATCCAGAAGCATTGTCTTCGACCCCATTATCCCCATGATACGAAGATCAATATTGAATTCTTCCTTTAGGGTGGCTGCCTGTTGAAGATTCCATGAAAATCTTTATAAACATTTTTCTAAGGAGCTATCTGTTGAGACAATTTCTAGTATAGCTATTAGCAAGTATACCTGTTTCCTCAGTTGTTCAATAAGCGTCCCACCAATCAAACCTGGACCTACAATGCCCACAGCCATTGTAGTCTTTGATAGATAATATCTTGAATGAACAGCCTTGAGAGCTTTCACAGAATCTTCACGATTAACGACAATTGTGAGATTGTACTCAGAGCACCCCTGAGCTATTGCTCTCACATTAACATTGGCCTGGAAATCAACAATGCATCAAAGTATGATTTAGAGTTGCACAATACCCTCTGACAAGATAGCACAGGTTGTTACCAGCCCACTGCCTTAAGTTATAATAAAGAAACAAGTTACCTTTGCGAGCGCATTGAAAACAGTCGCACTAACTCCAGGTGTACTAGCCATGCGCTGACCAACTGCTGCCAGAATGCTACAGCTATGAATTACTTCCACCTACAAGGAGAATTTTATAAATTTAATTCTTTTTTAAAGACCAAGAAACATTCATAAAAATAAATGGTATGCAATAAATACAAGAATACCTTAGACAGTCGCCCAGCTTCCAATGCTCTTTGAAATTTGGCCTTTAGAGCTTTCGCAACCGCTTTAACTTCTTTCTCTGGGACGGCAAAACAAACCGAATGCTCACTGCTTGCCTACATAACAAATGTGATTATACCAATAAGAACCTTTCTGAATACATTCCATACAAAAAGATAAAGAAACTTTCTTACCTGCGAGATCATAACTACATTAGCTCCAGTATCTTTAACAGCTTCAAAGATTTTACTTGCAGTACCGGGAACACCAGCCATCCCCGTTCTGAAAATAAATTAGACATATTAGAATTCAGTTAGCATGCCATTCAAATAGAAACATATTTCACCATGCATCATATTATTACCCTTCTACATTCACAAGAGCCACATTATCTATGGTAGCAAATGCTTTCACTGTCGAGAACTCTTCACGACCATCATCAGATTGAACACCATCAACTTCCGGCATAGGATGGCGCCAGATCTTTGTCCCAGGAGCAGCAAGATTGAACACATTTCTTATTGTGATAGGTATGTTATAGTTCATCACTGGAATAATCGTTCGTGGATGCAGAACATTGGCTCCAAAATAAGACTTTAAAAGAAAGTGTGTAAGATTGTAACCTCTTGTGAAGTTTAATACCAAAGAAATAACAAAGACAAAGCCACCTAGCATGCTGCAGACTTACCATCTCCCATGCTTCTTGATATGAGAGTGTGCTCAGGATTACTGCTTCACTAACTGCCAAGATATTGTAACATTAAAATTCAACCTAGAGAATAATACAACACACTACAATGGAAAATCTAACAAAGAGGCCTGGAGAAATTTTAACCGTCAGAAAAATACACATTATCAATTCACATTTCACCAGACTTCTTAACAAGGGCAACATCATGTCCCAAATAACAGATAAAAATATCATAATACTGGGATCTATGACTCAAACCCGCTTATGGGATCTACTGGAGGCCAAAGATTGTGCAACCTCTCTTTAAATATTATTAAGTATCAAAAGGCAGAAGGGTACAGTTACTACAATACGAAGTGCATCTACCTGGTCATGTTTACTTCCCTATGAGAGCCTTATGTCTTAACTTAATAGGCTGAGAAAATATTAGTAAACTTAATTAATAAGAAAGAAAAAATTTAGTACCTTTTCTTGGGTCTGCACTGTATACACCATCAACATCAGTCCAAATAGTAACTTGCTTAGCTTGAAATAATGCACCAAAAATGGCCGCTGAAAAATCACTGCCATCTCTCTTTAGAGTTGTTGGAACATTATCTGGAGTGCTTGCAATGAACCCCGTTACGATTATGGTGTCCTGTGGATTCTGATTATACCAAGCATTGAGCCTTTCATTGGATGCATCAAAGTCTGGATCTACTTGGTTGGTAGAAGTAGGATTGACAATAAGAACCTCCCTTGCATCCATCCAACTACAACCCAAACCCCTCTGAATAGAATATACAACTCAAAAAATATCTTTAGCTTTCAATGGCCATAATAGCAATTGCTTAATTTGAATATTCAAACATCAGGTTACTCAGAACTTCATGAGCATACCTTTCGCACTGTAGCAGAAAGAATTTGAGCAGACCAAAGCTCACCATGACCAACAATTAAATCAGAGAAAGACTCAGTACAGTATCCAGCTGCATGACCACAAATTTACATCTCAATATTCAGAAATATAGATACAAAAGCAGTAAACGTCATTAAGCAACTCTGAGATACACAAGAAAATTTCAGGAACAAACTAGCTCCTGATATTTGAACAAGTATATATAGATAGATGGATAGACGTCTGTATATATATGTATACTGTATACATATAGACACATGTATATATACATACCTATTTGCATTGCCTACATATGATTCTAAATACTAACATTTGAACATATAAGGGTACACGTGTAAGTGTATGTGTACATGTAAATGTAAAACATCAAAACATCAAAATAGAAAAGGTCCAGATAGACTTTATGTATGCTCAGACTGACACAGTAGCTAAAGTATGGACACAAGCATGCAACCAGGAAATAGCACAAGGTTTTTCTCCAGATGGCTAAAGACACAAGACAAAGGAGGGGGATAGAAATCAGCACATAAAATATCGCACAATCAAGTTGGGATATTGTACAGCTAAACTTCTAGATGTAACATCAACTTAGTGAATGGGCCAAAAGAACAGAACAAGAGAGCTTCAGACAAGCAGGTTTCCAACTCAAACACATCATTATTGGTTATCTCGTTTGTCAATGAATCATGATGGAGGAGGTGGCATAAAGGCGACCTTTTGGTGATTTTAAAATTTCAAGAAGGATTCTGCCACAATTTGAACATGCATAAAAGCAAGGATGGTGGTCCAATTATACAAACAAGGAAGATGCAGGCTGAAGACAAACGAAATCTTTCCTTGAGAGTCCATAAAAATCATGGAAGTGAAAAATGATGCCCTCTGCCACATATTCCATTCAGTCTATGAATTGAGCAACTAGACGAGTTCATTAAAGAACCCCTAGCAGAACAAGAGGAAAAATCAGTCATTGGGCATTTCATAATTGCTTTTGAATTTCGCAAACATTGTGCTTTTGGTATACTCTCATCTGAGACTGCATAAAAGCTTTTAGATACAGTGCATAATTTCTGTGGAAATAGTGACCCAGCAGTCAACATAGCTAAGACCAACATCATCACGGTAAGCATGTCAAACCTGAAATGCAGCAGCCGGTAATGTTCTATGAAGAGGAGGCCATTGAAGTAGTTCACAGCTTCAATAATATTGGATTTGAGAAACTTAGTAAACATGAAATAGAAACTGTCCAACATAGACCTAAATTTGAGTACTATCACAGAGGCATTAATACTACTGCACACTATTGTTACCGAGGACACCTGGCCAATGCCCACGCTCACATCTGGAAACTCAAATCTAAGATAGTGAGGTACGCCATCACACTGATGGGCACATGCCCACATGTTGGAAACGGACTGGCTGAATGTTGAACAGGAGAACAAAATATATCACCAATGTTTCCTAAACGTACCAGAAAGAACAACTAAGCTTGATGTTACTCTTAATAAAAAAAGACAACCACATCTCTGAATGGTAACAAAAGAGATTTGACATTTTCACATGAAAAACTTAAATAAGTCAACAATGTATATGTCTTGGGACAAGTTCAAAGAGAAAATAAGATGATCATACATATGTTTTTAGGGTAAAATGCATCAACTAACAAAAGCCAAACTCAATTACTTTCAAACAGTTGTGATACTCACTATTACAAGAAATTATGGTCATTTAAGGAAATTGTGTATAGAATAGATCTCAGCTGGCAGTAGGACGTTGTACATGCAATTGGACTATTAGCTACCGCAACAAAATCTGACAGGAGTCAGAAAAAAATCTAGTTAAAAGATCATACCGATATAGATTGCCTGCAATAAAGCTTTAAGGTTTTGAATATCTGCCTCCAGATTTTTCAGGAAATCTTCTAGATCTGAGCCTTCGACCAAAAGTGAGACTGCAGTATCTCTATGCTTCTCATATATTATAGCTAAATCAGCTTCATAAGATTTATCCTTCGATTCAGCTTTGTCAAGGAGACTGTACATAAGATCTGTGACCTTCGACATAGCAGAAACAATCACAACTTTCCGAAGTGAAGGATCATCAGCAATTATACCCGATACATTCCATATTCGTTCCCATGTGCCCACGCATGTGCCTCCAAACTTGTGTACTGACCAAGTGTCACCTCTTGGTAAAGTTATTGTTTCGGAATTCTGGCCTTGAGTTACAATATCTGAATTTGAGCAAGAGAGGGACAGAAGGAAAGAAATCAGTAAATGGGGTTGCGTGAAGGGAATCAAAGACACATAAACACACATATGCTCTGAAAATCTGGAAACTGCCAGCTTCAAAACAATTAAGTGAGTGAGACAACCAGAGGAATTATTCAACATTCATACCTGCAAGGGTAGCTTGAAATTTAGTGGACGATGGTCTTCCATATCTAATTCTGCAACAATGGTTCTTGAAACTGGTATGTCAAAGCACAAACAGTTATCATATGACACGCATAAAAAATAACAAATGCATGTGGGAAACCCCAGTATTAATGGAAATAATGATACATGTAGTTACTGGTGTAAATGCATGTCAACATCAATGAATGTGTTAATTACAAGACAACATGAACTTGATGTCCTATAACAAAAGCAAACATGATATATGTATATGCAGTAAATCCAAATGTTTATGTACCTGAATTAGTAGACCTCTATACATATACCTAGTGTATGTTCCCAAATGCTAATGCAAGTATATCATTCCATTCCATCTTAAACGAACATAGATAAATTCAAGGTATGTAGATGCACCCACAAGGGCATATCTCATTGTGAATGTATACAGTTAGAAACCATGTGTGTGCGTGGACATAATATCCTCTATAATCATGCATATTTCATAGTTTTTATATGGAGGAAACATATTGATCAACGCAAATAATTATGTGAATTTTTTCTCATACCCTCTTCCCGTTCATTATCATCTAAATGTATTCTCATAATGGAAAACAAAGGCCTCAAACAAACACACAAAGAATGTATCAACCCAAAGCAAGCGATTATGTGAGCATTTCTCATGCTCCTTTCTCATTAATTTTTACATCAAGGAGCAATAAAAAAATAAGTGACACAAATGATTATGGGAATAAGCAACAATATATGGTTTTTTTGGCACAGATAATAAAGAAAAGTACTCTCTTACCTTGTCGAGAAGGTTCCATGGAACCTCGGTCCAGACAAGGCTTTAACCCCATCTACAACAGAATGTGGAGAGAACAGAGATACATTGTTGGTGCAAGGACTCTGAGTAGCCTGCTTCCGAAGAAGATTCGCGGACATCATCGATGGAGGGGAGCAGGGCAAACTCATCCTCTCCAGAACAGAAACAAAAACAACAATTGGGGCAAGATTTCCCACTGAAATTGATATGTGTTTTGGAAAGGTTCTGTGATAAGGAGGAGGGGAAGGGGGTGATGGTGATGGTGATGGTGATGGTGATGGTGATGGAGCAGGGAATGTGGGCTCAATGGCTCCTTCACATGTGATAATGTTTATGAGACTCTATGTATGCCCCCATACAAAAACAATTGACAATCCCCAAGATGTACAAGAAGAGAGAGAGAGAGAGAGAGAGAGAGAGAGAGAAAGCATATATCTGCAAAAGTTAGAAGGGAGTACTAATGTGGCAATTTTCGTTATTGAAATTCTTTCCTCAATGGAGTGGAGTGGAGTGTTCGTCTTGCCTATTGCCAATTCAACATGTTCCGCTACCATTCGTGTAGCGTAGTTAGTGGGTGACGACCATACACTATTGTGACACCCATTGTAATTAGTGTTTTTCACACACATTTATTAATATAATTGTGTGCTTTCACCAAAAGAGAAATAGAGACAGAGACAGAGTTTGCCCCGATGGATGTGGTTCAGTTGATAAGGTTTCCCAATGGAGACCGAGAGGTCATGGGTTCAACCCCTACATTCCACAATGACATCTAGTGAATTAAGAGATACTTATGAAGTAATAAAGAGGACTAGGGTAAGCTAATTATAATAAGAAAAAAAGGGAAAGCATGTAAGCCTCGATGAATGTGGCTCAGTTGGTATGGTCTCTGATTGGAGACCAGGAAGTCATAGGTTCAACCCCTACATTCCACGATGGCATCTAGTAAATTAAGAGACAATAACAAAGAGAGAAAGTGTATAATAGCTTTGTTGGTATGGTTGCCCATTGGAGACCAAGAGGTCATAGGTTCAACCCCTACATTCAACAATAGCATCTCGTAAATTTAGAGATATCTAACTATGGAGTAATAGAGAGGTGAGAAATTTAGGAAGTATTGTAATGACTTACCATTAGGGTAATTACGATAAGAAGAGTGAGTGAGTGAGTGATCAATCCCCGACATAATCTTGAAAAGTCTCAAGTGCCTTTCAAAAGCTTGGAGAGGCCATACACGCAGAGGAGAGTTTATCATTTGCTCGTGATGAAGTTTGCCGATATAGTAACATGTGTGGACATTTACGTTAATCAACCTAATGTAGCGGACAATTGTATATAGTATATGAAATGTTGGTAGGGGATGCTTGGGGATTTAAGGGTTGGTTCATGTTGGTAGGGTAACATCACATTAATTGGTCAATATGACAACAAAAAAATGCCCTATTGGTTCATGGACAATTGTTTTAGGAGAAATATGATTACAAAATACGTAGAGTAAATGTGATGAAATGGTGTTTCACCCTTGTTATAGATATATGCTCATTAGGTCCTAGACAATTGTATCTTTGGCCGCAATATGGATGGTTATGATTAGCAAGGTACATCAGTAGAGAACAACTTTAGTAATAATGGTTGTTGGTTTAATCAATAATTAGGTGTGAGCTTCCATCAAACCTTAAGATGATACCCATAAGGCCAAAGATAAGCAAGAAGCTTAGGGGAAGTCTGGCCTAACCGATGTTGAAAAATCAAAGAACGAATCATTGTTAGGGGTGACACACAATCAAGAGTTTTGCTTTTGTATCGAGTTTCTTCTTTGAAAGAAGATATACTTCGTTGGACACATTTCAAGAACTGTTTCTCCAAAATAGAGTAGAATACACCAACATTTTTTCATTCTTTGGCATCTCTCCATCCATTATGGATTGGTGTAAATGCCCCTATGGTCCCCACCAAGAGGCCAATACAATATGAGTTTCCTATCAACATATGGACAATAAAACTAGTCCAAGAATCATTAGACAAGGTATTCAATAACATCAATTGTTAAATTTTGACACTTGGTTTCCAACAAGTTGCTCATACACCTTGGTACATACTCCCCATGATCGGAAGCATACCTCAAGGTCTAGGGTTTTAATTTCACCACCCAATCTCTGTCTAGATTTTCTAAGAAGCTGTTGATTTTTTTTTTGAATTTTAAAGAAACAAATAATTTGTTATCCAATGATTTTTTCGTCAAATTTGGCTTTAAAAACTCACCTTCATGTATGGAAACTTTATTTTCTATAGAAAGGAAATGTGTTTTTAGTTCAAGAGGTATGTGCTAACACTTTTTCCCTAAAAGAGCAAATTTACAAACCCATTTCATGTTTTCCTCCTAGCAAATGACTTTACAATTTTGCATTCATAACTCAATGCATTGAAAAATCACAATATGAAAGGCCATAACAACAATTAAAATGTTATTTGTGTTTGCTTGCATTTAAGTAACTAGCATATCAAAATTAAAATATGATGTGTACATAAGTGAAATGTATTGTTGGAAACATGTGAGACGTTTATAAAGCTATTAATCCAAGGTATTTGTTTCACTTTTCCTAAATTGTAAGCCACAATGGTGTACGGAAGATATTTCTATGACATGATCATGTAGAAACATATCTAGAAGAATTCCTTATGATAAGTGGCGAGTCGGTGACCTGAATTATTGCATAAAACAAGTCTTGGCTCCATATACACCCTAACAATTATATATATATAACCAAAACTTAATCATTGCATAGCCTAAGATTGAGATTCAAGAATGATTCCATCAATACAAAACATCCAAAATATATCTTAACATTTTAAAGGAATTTCGTAATGAGACGGAGGTATCACATTCAAGGTGTTTAGTATCTTGAATTTCCAGTAAAGCTCTCTTGTCCTAACTTCTTTTTTCAGTATTATGCATTCTTACATTGTCCAAGCCTCTTTATCTACTGAAATATTTCAACATTGTTCTGTATCAAATACAAAGTATATATTAATGTTCCCCGTTGTCAAAATAACTAAATTTGTGAATACTTTGAAAGGAAAGGTATGATTTCCTTAAGAGTAAGAAAGAATTGCTTAGTGTCGAATAAAATTATTTCCAAATATGAACTAAAATAAAATTCCAATTCTGATTTATTTAGCAATCAGATGGATCACAAACTTTGCTCCCATGAAGGATGTGATGTTTTGCTACACTAGTTTGTCAAAAAATCAATCTGGTTAGATTCCTAAGGGAAATGTCTTATTTTCAATCTCAAGATAAATATTCTATTTTCAACAACGCAATAATACAGAGTCATTCTAGATATGCCATGCTGCGATATTATGTCAAGATTATTAAAATCTTAAAGAGCAATGTTAGTAGGGCCTATATAAACTAGAGGATCTTTAGTCCTGATGGATAAAACATCCAATTTCTATTATCTATTGGTGAGCCTACCAACTTGAAAATCCCCATAAATTGATTGTATCCGATTATTGACTATGGAAGTTTCAAATAGAGAGAGAGAGAGAGAGAGAGAGAGAGAGAGAGAGAGAGAGTAACGTCTTCTAAGGCCAAAATTGGCCCATGAGACAAATGGTTTACAACAAAAAATGGGATATTTACCCATTCATCTAAAGTAAAAAATAAAAATAAAAATAGAGTTTTAAGCTAAATAGTTCTAGTAAAATAAAATAACAAACATGTTCTACAATGAAAATGATGTTATACTAGGCCTAATTTCATTTCCATCCAAGTCTCTCGAAGAGAAGCGGGAGGTCAAAGGGTTTCGATGTGGATGTGGCCCATGGCCCCAATGTAAAAGTTACCCCAACCATAACTTCTAGTCGACGTAGCTCACATTCCCTTATCTTCTTAATCCTTTCTACTCCGTAATAGAGAGAGTGTGTGTGTGTGCGTGTGTGCGTGTGTGTGAGTGAGTGTGTGAGTGTGTGTGTGAGTGTGTGTGTGTGTGTGTGTGTGTGTGAGTGACTCTGTGTGTGTGTGTGTGTGTGTGAGAGAGAGAGAGAGAGAGAGATCTATGGGGTAATAGAGATGTGAGGAAATAGGATTTTGAACCTAAGATTCAGGGGGTGATAGCAATGTAAGTGACTTACCACTAGGCTAAGCTAATTACAATAAAAATTAAAAGAAAAGACTCTGTGCGTGCGTGCGTGCGCGCTAATTGGGTCTCATTTTTGGAATTGTGAGAAACCCATGAATTATATAAATTCAATCCCAAGGTTTTGGTTGGTTGATACAAAGTAATAATGGAAATGAGAACAACTCTCACATTTGCAAGAATATTATTTCTATTCTCAAGTATAAACAAGCACAAACTAAGTTCCAATAGCTTTGAACCCATTAAAGAAATTGATAAATTTCCACAGCTCTAATAGATGTCAAAGTAAAAAATAATTGTCTAATACTTGTGTATACAAGGCATTGAAATAGAGATTAATCCGCCCCTTTTGTAGGTATTGGGTCTCGCACTATGTGTTATACTAAACAAGTTTCATTTCTTGCAATGAAGTAGTGTTAATTGGTAGTTTGAGAAGGAAAAATGTTTTATGTAGTGTTAGCATTAGATTAGATTCACATAAACATCAAACCTCTCCAAAGATTTCCCATTCTCCAAAACCCATAGGAGTAGAAATCAATCCAATCAAAGCCTTTCTTTTCCCTTATCAATTACTCTTTGGATATGACCTATGTTACTTAAGATATGAGAAGGGATTACAATGTTATGCTCTATTAGTGCTTTTTGTGATGGTTGGGTTTGGTACCATCTACACTTAATCTTGAGATGATGAGTTATGCACTATCAATCATTGATACACCTTTGATACTGTGATGATTCACTTGCATCTTATCTTGTATTTAACTTGCTTGTTATGCTCTAGACTCTAGAGGTTGTGCCTCCAACACCTCGTGCTCCCACACGAGCTACCACATCTTTAAATCCATATACAATCTCAACAACCTTTAGAGATGGCAAACAAAGGTCAACTATTTCAATCCTTCAGCAATCCAAGTCTTGTTATATGGCATTGAGGGTTGGGAGATGAAGTATATCCCATTCTTGATGAAACAACGTCAAGAATATACTAAATGTGGTCAACGCAGCCATACCATACTCAATTATGCTCATCACAACCGTGCTGAGACCCATTAAACTTCATGACTTGTTGAGAATTCATAAGCATGTGGCTAAAGTAAAGAACATGACAAAATGGTACTGTAATCAGCTGAGTTTTCAAGAATACCTCGCTTTTTATGTATTTATGAGCCAAAAACTTAAAACAATCTCCCTAGAAATTTCATAGATCTGTCAACCCTGAATAAAAAATCCCAGCAACACATTCAAAAATTGACATATCATTTTAGTAAATGAATGTACTTTTTCTCATATACTCTTATCTTTTCAACATTCACAATCCTTGTAATACAAAGTACTATGACAATGTTTTTCTTTTCTTATGAGACTATTCTCAATAACCAGCTGGTGTGATCACATCATCGATCTTTAATATCATTTTCACAACTTGTGTGGCCAGTAACAATTGTTGCTGCTTCCCAATCAAAGTCTCAAATACATTTTGCTCTTTCATATCATTTGTTCCAGTATTGTTACAATCAATGCCCAAGTGAGGATTATTTTCCTGAATAATTTACATGCACGAAGCATACCTATCAGATTGTAATCTCATATTTCATTAGAAAAAGAAAATTTAGAGAACAAGCTATTAATTACCTTGACTTGTTGTGCCTTTACAACGGTCAAAGTATCAATGGGTGGGAGCCCACTATTTTCAGCAAGCGCCATTGGAACTGCATCTAATGCCTCAGCAAAGGCACGCATCGCATACTACAAGAGACAACAACTGCACTGATAAATATGCTCACAAAAAAATCAATTTGTTCACCAGAAAACAATTCTACTGAAAAATTATACATCATACCAGGCTCCAACGACTTTAGATGTAGGCATAAGTTATGCTTATAGATTCAAAGTGTTTAACTTAGTAAAACTCTAATGCTCATATATGTAAACATTATGTATATTGGTAGTGCTTGTACTTTGCAACATTAAGGTTGGTGGTTAAAGGCTTGATCAATGACAGTCATTATAAAAAATATTTGATTTAGTTTGAGATTATGTACACTTTATATTTGTTCCTAAAAAATGGCACCAACATTGGACATACTTTGACCACAAGTAAACAGCATGATCATTTACAAGGCAATGCTAACAAGAAGGCTGATTAGAGATCATACCTGCTCAACTCCTGGAATCTTGTCAGCAGCTGCATCAATAACAAGTGAGCAGGAAATTTCAGCCGAACCTCCTCCATAAACGATTGCATTATTACGGATTAGATTACGGGCAACACAGAGTGCATCATGTATACTACGTTTCGTTTCCTCTATAATCATCTTATTGCCTGCACAAAAACACACAATATTGAAGAAGTCTAAGCACAACAAGGTATTCAATGTCAATTATAGATGCAAATTAGCCATTATAATTATTCCATAAAAAACTTATGCCCAGAATTGGTTATATTAGACCAGTGCATAATTTTAATAACTTTAATCAAGCACAGGACGCAAGATATTTGAGCAGAGAAATAAGCACATACTGGTCAACTGCACGGTTTGATTTATGACAATTATGTAGCAATGCTTCAAAAATAATGTATTTTCACTGTACTTACCTCCTCTTATAAAAATGGTAACTGCTTTAGAGTTGGCACACTGTTCAATGTACAGCATTCGATCTTTGGTGGTTCCAAACGATTTCTCCCTCACCAATCCAGCCTAAATCCATATCATTAGTATGCAAAAAAAGAGAAGGAAAGAAGCCCAAAGCTATGCTAGAGATAAGAATTTCACCTTCCCAAGCTTATCTGGAGTAAGTTCCTGAAACCTTGGAACAATTCTTCCTCCTATATTAATAAACCACCAAAATTTATTACAATAGATAGAAATTACAATATGCTCATGCTAAAAGGAAACATAAATACATCTATGCACCAATAAGCTGAAGGGAAAAAAAAATATGCCTGTAGCAATTGCAATAAGTTCCAATTCAACTCCTCCTACCCAACGGACAGCTGGCAGCCCACGGTGCATCAACAAATGATTTGCTTCATCATCAAAACCCCATTGACAGATAACTAAGGTTGCACCAGCATCCTAAAGTATATAAAATCTCCAAATAAGGTTATATCATTAGGAAACCGTAAGAAGTATAAACCTTGCTCAAAGATTCTAGGTTAACCTACCTTGCACAGCTGCACCATCTCATCAAAATACTTCTTCTCTTGTCCCTGTAATGATTCAAACTTCTCAACAGTGTCAATATCCACCTTATGTTTTGTCTTCGGCTTCGGAGGCTCGAAGGGACAGGTTAAGATAGCAATTTTTGCGTTTTCAATACTCTTTGGCATTTGAGGATGACTCATGTCCTTGTCAACAACAATACCAGCCACAAGTTCTGTGTCTTCAAGCTTGCCTCCAACCTTGCCTTCAACTTTAATTAAGTCAAGATTTACATCCTTTCTTTCAAGATCAGCCACTGATAGCACTGCTTTGACAGCTATTTCAGCTAGCATTCGTTTACATCGATTGACTCTATTAAACAATTTACGAGATATGAACTTCACTTTCTAGTAGATATCATGTAAAATTGAAGATGTATATATATTAATCATTAAATAAACGTAAGGATATCTGCTAGAAATTGATAAAGTAAAAGAGACATAAACACTTACATTTTGGACGAAAGTGTCGTCATGCATGTCTGCACAAGAGGCTCCATATTGGATGCGCTGAATTCAAACTTCTGGGCAATCTTGGATAGATGCTCAACAGCTACCTTTGAAGCCATCTCGTAGCCCTCTGCAATTCGTATAGGGTGAATTCCTCTATCCAATAACAGCTCCGCTTGCTCGAGCAATGCACCAGCTGTTACTACAACTCCAGTCGTTCCATCACCAATTTCATAATCTTGACTCCTTGATAATTCTACCATCAACTTTCCTATTTGGTTCTCTACATCCATTTGCTCCAAGATAGTGGCACCATCATTGGCTGAGGGTAATAGAATGTCACAGCAAAATCAAAATCGGAAAGCCTAATGATCCACTAGTCATATTATCAAAAGAAAGATACTGAGATTTGAATGTTAGTTTCTAAGATGGCGAAACTCAACACTTGAAATGTATATTATTTATTTATTTTGTACACGAATAATATATAATTCCACATTCAATATTAGAAGTTCACAACTCAGGTTTAATTGCCCATAAAATTCCATGTGGATCATTTATAAATACCCCCACTAGAGTAGCTGTCTTTAGGAATCTCGTAATACACAGATATGGATATTGTGTAGTTTCAAATTGTAAGCTAGTTTGCAGAAGTAATGCCTTTGGAAACATCATAGTACATAAATGTGGATTCAGATATGCATGCTAATAATAAACATCTACCTATTTTGCCTTGACACCTCAGTAAGAAATATAAAAATTTCACTCAATTTTTTGCGATGGGAATTGGACAGAAAAGTATTGGCTGTGCTGTATCTAACGTCCAAATGAATCATTCAGGACTTTTGGAATAAATAGTTTCTTTGGATAAAAAGGTGAGCTAATCAAATATTGCTGGAGCACGAGTGTGATATTTCTAAGATCAGTGTTGAAGATTACAGTACAGGATTAGTGAACGAACAAGTTCCGCATCCAAAACTACTTGAAAACAAATGGCATTATCTCTAAGTTCAAAACGAATCATCCAAGATTTGTGGAAGCATAAACAAGCAATAAACATCCTATAACAATAAATCAGGAACCAAACAATACTGCAGAAACTCATTAAAAGCAGTTTTTGTAATAAAAAGAAAACGGAATCAGAGAGGAAATATAAAAATAAAACTTGTTAAATTAAATCATCTTAAACAATTATCAAAGAGAACTAACACATCCGCTTGAAGAAAGCTGAGATCAAAGAAATTTTACCAAAAGTTGGCAATGAAAACATAAAAAGAAAGCTACTTTTTGTGAATCAGTAAGTGAAAGACCAAAGAAAGCATAAACAAATATGAAATTAATCTCGTGATGAAATTAGAAAGCTTGAACAAATACGAAATTAATCTCATGTTAAGATTAGGAAATATCAAAAGAAATCTTAAACCAAGATAAGCGTAACCTAAGATATGTGAACAAAGAAACATAAAAAAGCAGACATTAACTATAGGAAGGTCAACCAAAAATAAAAATAAAATAGCTTAAACACGTGATCAAATGGAGAGCTTAAATAATCCAAGTAGCTCAGGCATATGATCATAGAAATCTTACTCGAACCAGACGCAAAAGACAAAGAAATGCAACATTGTGTAAATCTACATGTACTGCATGGATCACGAAGAAAACGAAGCTTACTGATGGTGACATCTCCATCAGGGCTCTGAAGCATTTTGTCCATTCCTTTGGGGCCAAGAGAAGTTCGCAGGATTCTTGCAACAGATTTGGCAGCCATGATGTTAGCTTTCTGAGCATCCAAACCACGAACCCGCGACTTCTGCTCTTGTTCTTTGATGATGATGAAAGGCCTCCCGAACTCGTCGAAAGCTAGCGCCATTTCTCTCTCTCTCTCTCTCTCTCTCTCTCTCTCTCTCTCTCTCTCTGGCTCTGGCACTGTGAGTGCAGAGAGAAAGAAGAAGAAGAAGAAGAAGAAGAAGAAGGAGATGGAGATGGAGGTGGAGAGGAGTAGGGTTCAAGAAAGTTTTTTTTTTGTTTTTGGGGGGGAGCAGGGGCCCAAGTGTGAAACCAAAGAAAACTGAATTACATAGTTATTCTGATTCATTCACAACCCACACACACACACACATGTTTGATGCATTTCAGAGCAAGAGCAATTCGATGAATCATTAGAGTTGAGGAGGCGCATTGGTGGCAGACAAAAGGAGAGATAGATAGATATGTTTTTAGCGTCCATAGAGAGGCCAATATGGACCCATAGGCCAATATGTTCAAATCCTCACTTCCACGTATATTTGTTGAGACGTATATCACTTCTCCCAAATATTGATGGAGTGTCGTGAGTATTCGATGGACGGGACGGATATTCATCCCAATAATCGTCCAAAACTTATTTCCTTTACGAGATGGATGAATTTGAACCATAATATGACCAAAAGGCGCTTCATCCTTGAGAGAGAGAGAGAGAGAGAAACCTCCAAACAATCTTTGGACTTTCAATCTTTCCACAAACTGCCATTAATCTTCCAATTTTCGATGCTAGTAAGCATAGCTCCCACCGTACGAGATTACCATGTATTTTATATTTTACTTAACAAATATGGATGAAAGTCAATATTTGAACTTGAACGCTTACACCAAACAACTAGGGTGGGTGAGTTGAAGAGAGAAAGAAACTAGCATCTAAGGTTAGAAAGCTCGAGGATTAAACGAGAAGACAAAACCAAACATGTAATCCTTGTTCAAAACTTCGCTTAAATATTTTTGCAACCTCTCTTTTCTTTGATCTCTTCTTTGTTGGTTGATGTTGTTGTCTTGATCGAAACACGGGTGGATCTTATAAAGTTGTGTTTTTTTATATATTTGTGTAATGAGCTTCCTCTAATGGTGACATTTTTAGGCTAGAGGTTGCATGTTCAATTCCTCACTTCCACATATATTTGTTGAGACACTTCTCCCAAACTACATGTTGCATCGATAAACCAAGCTCGTGATCATTGAACATTTCACGCAATTATGCCCCAATTGACCTTTAAAGTTTTACATTACCCTTTGGTCAAGCACAAATTTGTCATGTATAACTATGGCCAAACTAGCTAAAAGCCCTTTAACGTTTTATATTGCCCTTTGGTCAAGCACACCTTTGTCACAATTAGAAGGCTATAGGAATGGGAATGATGGCTCACATATGCAAATGTCATGGAGATTTAATTCTTTTGGGATGTTCTAAGTTAAGATTATAAACGATCATAGACACAACATATATTTTCTATGAACAAAGTGGCTTAATCCTTAGCATGGCTAAAACCACAGTAGTAGTGGTGTAACCATCACTCATCTTATACATGTATTGTTGAACCACATGAAAGAATCATGACCAATTGTAAAAGCCACTTCATTCATCACGCCGATTAATTATCTTGAACCTTATGGGAACTTGGAGCCTTTTCTTTGTTTATTTCAAGTGGGTAACCCAAATTCACCCATATTCATGATCGTGGCCAATGTCATAGGCAGAATCCACCGGGCAACATATATTAATCTATCTAATTTGTCTAAACGCCACGGATTTGAGAGATTAAGCGAATTGTATGATCTCTAAATATATATATACATACATACATATATATATGTATATATATATATATATATATATATATACATATATATATATATATATGTATGTCAACACGATCCACGATCCATATGTAGACATTTGGTTAAGTGTGTGCCCACTTAAAAGTGCCATTCTATTAAGTGCGCTTTTTTAAAGAGGTCAAAATAGAGATCATAAAAATTTCATTGTTTCATGATGAAATTACATAAAACCAAATTGAAACTATATTCTAAACATTCAAAAAACAACAAAATGATCAACATTCAATAAAAGTGATGTGAACCACAAAATGAATTGAACTTAGATCTTGCATTCCTACCATTGCATAGGTTGGGTGAGGGTCAATGGAGTGAAAACTATCAATCGGTTAATCAATTAATAGCTCATTATGTGGACTCATATCAGGGAAAGCCATTAATCGATTAATAGTTCATTATGTGAGCTCACATAAAGGAAAAACTATTAATCGATTAATAGCTCATTATGTGGACTTACATTAGGGGAAAGCTATTAATTGATTAATAGCTCATTATGTGGATTCACATTAGGGGAAATCTATTAATCGGTTAATAGCTCATTATGTGGACTCACATGAAGGGAAAGTTATTAATCAATTAATAGCTCGTTATGTGGACTCACATAAGAGAAAAACTATTAATCGATTGATAGCTCCCTACTCTTAGGTATTTTTGTAGCACTATCTCAACCAAGTACGTGGATCGTTTCTCCTGAACCACATGCCACAATTCAAACTAACGACATCACGCACAATCTCTAAACAATTACCATCTAAAATAGGTAGAGAATCAAGCCATCTAAACTATGCACAAGACCTCCCTTCTCTTCTTTCTCTCTGTATTCATAGCATAGACACCAAAAACTGGACATAAGAAAGAAACGCGGTGAGTGACATGGATTGCAACAGTGTGGGAGCGATTATAGTAGCAAGGAGGGCCTGAACGATGGCTGTTGGGGTTGGGCTTTATCAAAATTAGAACAGGGAAGAAAAAGTTGGGATTTTTTTTAGGGAAAAGTACCAGGATACCCCTGGAAGTTTGCCTATTTACCAGAATGCCCTTGGAAGTTCCAAATTTACCAAACTACCCCATATGTCCAAAAAAATACACTTTATAAAGTAATTATACACTCAAATCTACAAAGCCCTATTTACCAGAATACCCTTTAAACACAAATTTCTTTACTTAAGAGATTCTTTGGGTTCTTTGTACTTACTTTATAAAGTAGGGAAAAGTACCAGGATACCCCTGGAAGTTCGTCTATTTACCAGAATGCCCCTGGAAGTTCCAAATTTACCGAACTACCCCTATGTCCAGAAAATTACACTTTATAAAGTAATTATACACTCAAATCTTTGGTAAATAGGGCTAATTCGGGTCCATTTCTTCCATCTTTGATAAATAGGGCTTGTAGATTTGAGTGTATAATTACTTTATAAAGTGTAATTTTTTGGACATAGGGGTAGTTTGGTAAATTTAGAACTTTTAGGGGCATTCGGGTAAATAGACGAACTTTCAGGGGCATCCTGGTATTTTTCCCTATAAAGTATATTTTTTTGGACATAGGGGTAGTTTGGTAAATTTGGAACTTCCAGGGGCATTCTGGTAAATAGACGAACTTCCAGGGGTATCCTGGTACTTTTCCTTTTTTATATTATTACTAAAAAAGGCCCTAAATGCGCACCTTTACATTAGCGTTCAAAGTGCGCACTTAACCGAATGTCTACTGTTCTGTCTGTATGTATCTTGTCAACACGATCCATCTTAATATTTTATAGTCTATATATTCTGTCTGCTTAATTGACTTAAGCATATGAAGGCATTAATCCTTCCCAGAACCTTCTCCTTTCTCTCACCACGTCCTTTCTCGAAGAAGGCCATGGCTTCAGGTGGATCTCTCCCCAATTCGTCGCCAGAAGGAGTTGTCACGTTTCAGCTTCAGAACTCTTGCCTTCTTGCGCTGCGCAGAGGAGATATCACCAAGTGGAATGTGAATGGATCCACAGATGCCATTGTAAGTAGTCTTGTTCTTGTTTGTTTAATTTATTGATATGTATAAGGTAGCTCGGTAGATGGATGGAGAAATGCGTCAGAGTATTCATGGTCAGACGGATGGGTGGGTGGGATAGACAGAGAGAGGAAGGGCCAGGGAACGAGAAAAGAGGGAGAAAAGAAAGAAAGAAATATCAATGTCTACTAGAGACCAGAATTGGCCTATGAGATAAATCACAACTTCAAACTTGGGGTGAATTCAAGTTATACCACGGAAATAAAAACATAAGTTTGTGGTTTTCCTAAAGATCCAGGATAATGATCGTAATTCACAAGGATGATTTACAACTGGTAATAGTACTTGGGATAATTTGACAAGCATGAACGGCATAATTAATATGTATAGGATGATTGATTGGTGGAGGAGAGGAGACATGGTATCCAATGTTGGTTGGTGAGGTGGAACTCTGGTTCACTTAAGTTGCACAGTCTGTTGGCTCTAGATATGCCAAGTGCTTGTCATGTTTCAATTCCTAGCTGATGGGAGGAAACTCTGAGTTGACCTGTTGCTTTGTTAACACTAAGCGCCATGCAGATTTACACGTACCTCCACCTTTGTACGAATCCATCCTTAGAGAAGCTCACAGAATGATCTTTGTATTAGGCCATCATTTTGGAAAAAGGTTCCTTTGGTGTGGACAACTTTGAGTATAGAGTTGCAATGCTTTCTTCCTTTCATCCTTTTGAAGAGGTGCAGGGTACTGGAAGGGTAGATAGTTCTCGATGTCCAGGCCATTGTTGTTGAACCACTTCATCACCTGTGAGTACCACAATCATTCTCCTTGTTCTGTCGTCTCCATTTCCTTTGATGCTTCAAACGCCTTAAATGTAATTCTACAAGGTGTCATGGTTTGGATCCAATCGATTAGGTTCACTGTATGGATAATGCTTCTACCATCACGGGTGCTGCCACAATTCAACTTGAATGACCTCGAATGGGATGGAGGCTTTGCAGCGTAATATCCATGACAACATCATCACTACTGGGCATGCTATTTGTGCTTCTCTGCTAGCAAGCCTATGCTGTGCTTCTCTCCATCGATCAAGCAGCAATGCTAGTTGAACCCAGGGGTTGATGCGGAGACTTGGAGCCCATTCGACTGTATTGGACATGAGAGTGGGCTGACTGGTGTCAAAAAACAGTAGTTTGGAACGAGTTTCCTGGAAGTGCGTGAGGTGTCATTGGCCTTCTAGCATGACCTTGAGTTAGTCAATCTTTGGTGGCTTGGACCATAGAGAAGAGCCCCTATGGTGCGTGTAAACATGATTCCTAGATAGACACAATCAACTATTTCTTTCTTCTTGCCCTTTTGATAGGATAAATACAGCTTGCGAGCAAATTAGTGCGGATGCATGGAAGATCATGGCCTTAGCCTTTGCTATGTTCATTGTAGGCCCTTGGGTTCCACAAAAACAATCAGGACACTGAGATGACAATGTAGGCTTGCAGAAGATTTAGAGACGAAGATTATGTCACTCATGAATGCAAAGTAAAATATGGACAGGTTTACCATGTATGCAGATTCTATAGCAGCTTCTATGCATGATGTAGTTCAAAACTGTATTGATGAAGAGTCCAAAGAGGGTGGAAGAGCCTGGACATCCTTTCTCTACATCGATGTTGTTTGTCATGAATTTTGGTAGCCCTTTTCGCACCTCGCTGGCGCAAACAATTGCTCAATAATGCTTATATTGTTCACATCATGTTAGAGGGAATTTTGAGTCCATTGAATATCTGTAGGAAATTTTCTCTTGGTACCATATGAAAAGGCATGCAGGAAACTACAACATTTTCTTTTGTGTCTGGGCTTTGATCCATTCAGCAATGTAAAGTAAGGATGTGATCATGGTAAGGAAGGTGTGCCTAAATCCTGCATTCCCTATTTTGTTTTTTCCTTCCTTTTTTCTAGGTAAATGCAGCAAACAACCTCATGCTTGGAGGAAGTGGCGTTGATGGAGGTAAATATAGATAAGATGAAAAATGCACATCATAAATACATGGATGTATACATATTATAACATATATTGTGTGGACCTACAAGTATATACTTATTTTTACTCTATTTTCCCTTGGCAGCAATTCACAAGGGAGCAGGGCCTGAGTTGTATGAGGCTTGCTTAGCTTTGCCTTTTGTAGACAAAAATATCCGTTGCCGAACAGGGGAGGCAGTTATCACAGAGTAATGAAGCTTTGTTCTCTATATATGTGGTCATTGGTTTTCCTTTATGCATTTGTACAAAAAACAAATGAATGAAACCTCATCTACATTTAGTCAAGAAAATCAATTGAAAAACCAAGAAAGAAACCCTATCTCTATATTTAGTATATGATTTGAGTTATGGCATACAGTAATTTCTTATCTATGTGAAGACATCAGAGAATTTTTTTTGTTGCAGTGCATTTAGTCTGCCAGTCTCGAAGATTGTGCATACAGTTGGACCAATATATAATGGCAAGAAGAAATCTGAACCATTGTTAGAACATGCGTACAGGTGATATTGCGCTATACATAGCTTAGCTATTGCATAGAAATCTGGCTTTTTTTAATTTTTTTTATGAATAGATAACTATCCCCCAATTATAATCTAGTAACAACTTTGTATAATGGGTGGGTGGGTGTTTTTTTTCAGGAACTCTATTCAGCTTGCTGTAAGCAATGGAATCAAGTATCTTGCATTTCCGGCTATATCGTGTGGTGTCTATAAGTAAGGATATAGATTTTATGTTGGATTTTGTAACTTGTGACAACAATGATGGCATTACTCATTTTGAAAATCCATTGTTTTCATAGATATCCACATCATGAAGCAGCAGAAATAGCGTTAAATACTGTCGATAAATGCTCGAAGGGATTGGAGGAGGTACAAATGATTTCTCTTCCCTCATCTCTTTGTCAATATGCTTTAAATTTAATTGATTCAAGTTAATTTATTTGCTTGTTTATGCTATATACGCATTAGTTGATCAAAGAACTGCAATCAACATAATTTATTTATTATTTAACGACATGCATTCGTTGGTCACAGAAGAAAACAAGGTTCTTTATTAATAATGTTTCATCTAATTGCAACTTTTGATGATTTATATGTATAGTTGTATAAATTTATACGTACACACACACACACACACACACACATATATTTATATATATAATACTGTATATATGTGGTAGATGTAGAACATATATACACGTACATATGAGCTAGAGAGGGTGTAATGGTTGCCTCTTTTTTGTAGGTACATTTTGTTCTGTTTGGCCAAAGTACTTGGTCGGCATGGCTGTCAAAAGCTGAAAGAACTTTCCAAAAGTGTGAATAAAGATATTGAAGAACAATTCTTGAATTTTAACTCTTAACAAACTTTGTGAATGGGAGTTTTAAGATAGGCATATGAAGTACAATCATCATATCAACATAAGAATAATTTTGATATGCCTAGCTAAGCTTTACAAGTTAGCTATTCCACTTCATAGTTATGTAAAGAAGATGAGTGTGTATGTTTCATCACATTAAAGATAGAATAAATTAATGATATCGCCACTTACCTTCTTGATAGAACCCTAAATCCTCTGATATGTATATTATTTATGGTATCTCTCTTGTGCCTTGTATTGAGTTTGTGTCCTAAGCATTGCATATAGAATAAAAGCACAAGGTGCTAGATTGCAGTCCTCGGCATTGCAGTTCTAACACAAACGAGGTTTCCTCAACCAGTGCAGGTGGCAAGGACTTCGCAAGTCCTGCACATTCTTTAGAGCAACTGACAATTTATAGTGTAGGCATGTGTGATGAAAGGATAAAACTAGAGTATTTGAGGTGCACAGTCACCTTATCATGTGTGGCTGGAAAACATGATACAATATCTCTTTGCATGGGGTGAACAACCTTGTCAATTGGAGGATTGAAAAAATCCAAGCAATATTCTAAGCACATACATTTTCTCTACATCATTATAAATTATCATCTAGGGTTGAGGCTTAAATGGAAATGTCAGATGGTGAGCATCAAGGAGTGTAATTTTATCTTCTTGTGAGAAAGTGTAGTTAGATCTAGATTAGGAGTTCTTTATGGGCATTATCAGATGATGAAGATTTTGATTACTCTCACTCTTGCAGTCATTTTCAGCACTTTTGTAGTTTCTGGAACCATGTGGTATGGTTTTGCTGCCACTCCAATTGAGAGAGATTTATGAATCTGCTCTATAGCAAGACTGCAACTCTGATTCTATCTGAAGCTTGGTGTAAGATTCCAGAGAACTGAGCCTTTGATGATTACATTGGTAACAATCCAGCTAAAGGTAGATTATTCAGAGCAGGTGCAATATCAATGGCAAGGTATACAGCTCTAGGGTGTTTACGCCACCCAATGCTCTCGTACTAGGATATCAAGGGTAGATAGGAGTCAGACTTCCTTAAGACCACATTCACTGGTGAACAACCTAACCCCACCTATCTATCATAGGGAACCTCAAATCAACCACAGGATGAGGAGTGGACATGGAGGTGCCAAAGAGCCTGTTATCCCCCACATGCACATACGCTCACAAGCTGTCAGATTATTAGCTCAAGCCTTCCTTCACACAGCTCCAATACTCTTTGTGAAGCATCCACCCCAGATATAAACTACCCACCTTGGAATATCCTGTCTGACAGCAGTGAGCAGGCATCCAGCAGCAAATAGTATTTCACCATTGATGCTGACATTATGTGCCATCACTTCCCATATATATCATACACATCAAATCAAGCAATCAAGGACGTCACCATAAAGCTAAAATGAAGGGCAGAATTTAACAAGACATTCCAGTGGAACCAATCTGCCATCCACCAGACCCCTGTGAACCAATGATTCCATTAAAGTCAAGGTGATGCCATTTAACCACTTTCAGAAACGGAATCATCAATCCAACCACCCCAAAGCATTCCCTAACATGCTCCTTGTAATATACTTGAGCAACTTTCATAAAGAATTCGTACAAAAGAATTATAATTTTGAATATTAGATTAAAATTTTCATCGAACCTCAGATTCCTAGCCACCTTGTCACATGTAACACTTCAATAGCAACAAGATGCTCACAAATTTGAAGACAACATAATAAGCTATATACAAGTTTAGAAACATGGTTTTACAGAAATTTACATGATAAAGCATTCATTCATCTATAAAACAATTCTTGAAAAATGGTTTTACAGAAATTACCGGTGAAAAAAACATTCAATTTTACAAGGCTGAAATAACAATGCTGAGAGTTTTAGATTAGTAGATCCTCTCAACGATATTTGGTTAACGGATGTGCACTGTATCTTTGGTTTAAATAATCCTAAAACTCTAGTCACAATCTGAATGGAAACAAATTTGGATGGCTAACTCCTTTTGTGCTCTTTTCATTGAATCATCAATACCATGAGCACACCAAAGACAGTATAAACACAGTATTAAATTTGAATTCAGCTACTTTGCAGAAGACAGATTTTGAAAACCTTACAAGAATATTATTGTGCCAGTATTTGAGATTTTGACTTATTTACCAACACTATCATTAATTACATTGGGAATTTATACACGGATGGATTCCACCCATCTAGTCATTAGAAAAGAACAAAACAATGCAAGATACAATCTGTGTTGTTTTTAAGTGTAAGCATGATTGCAATTGAAAGTCAAAACCATCACGAATAAACAATGTTTTTAAATTGAAAATCAGACCTTGCATAGTAAAGGGTATCTTCAAGGCGGTCAGCCACCATCCACTGTCAAATTTGTAGCTTACAACTACAGATTTTTGCCAGAGCTAGTGAAATCCTGAGTACTTACCAAAACAAATATTCTCTAACCTATTAGAGCCCGCCATAGATCTTACCAGAGGGTATCATATACTTACCAGATGCACTCACCATGAAAAAAGAGGCAATTAGAGAAAAGTGAACAAGGACAAAATGCAACTTACAATTGCATGTCATCCATTGGATCATGTGAAGGTGAAATGTTAGAATCAGAAAAGAAGTGCAAACTTACAACTGCATTTCATCCAATGCATCATGACTTCGCCTATCTCTGCTGAAAAATACACAATGGACTACTTTTAAATAGCAATACTACAAATAAATGATAGCTCGAAGAAAATTACGGGTCACCTACCTTTCACGGTCTCGTTCATGCGAGTGAGATCTCCCAATTCGTTCCTTATCTCTTTCTCTGTCTCTATCACGATCACGATCATGATGTCTATCATCACGATCACGTCGATCACGATCACGTTCACGACCCCTTTCACTTCTATGGTCTCGATCACGATCGCGATCACGCCCATGGTCACGATCACGGTCTCGATCTCGAGACCTTTCATGATCTCGATCACGATCACGGTCTCTGTCTCCACCACGTTCACTCCTATCGCTACGGTCACGGTCACGGTCACGATCACGTCTTTCTATTTCTCTGCATGATCAGGAGAATTACATTACATAATTAAGATCATATTCCAAATAGCAATAATTTCACATGCAAAGCAAATATTGCACCTTTCATCTAGATCACGCAATTTCGGTTCTTCACTCCTAGCTTGAGAACCTCCAAGCTGAGGTTCCCTACAAAAGTTGTATCAATGTTACAAAATTCAGAATGCTATCATAAATCTAGAATGTAAAAGAACTCGGTTTTACTACCATAAATGTAGAATACAATGAAATTCAAATTATTAACGGAAAATTCTAAAATGTAAATTTGCTTTTACCTTCCAGAATACTTTTGATTCACCTCATCACCTCCAACACGAGTTGATCCCAAACCACCACCAAGCCTTCTTGGCCGCCAATTAGGCACGGTTCGTCCCCTCTCTACATCAACTAGCACTCTCCTATTGTCAATTTTTCTCCCATCTGCTTGTTTGTATGCATCTGCAACAATGAAAATCATATGACCTTATTATCCTTAACTTAACAGAAATCAGATAGCAGTTTAAATGCTGGTGAACATTTTACTTTTCATGTCTCGAGTATGCTGATACTCGATAAAAGCATAACCCCTAGGCTTTCCAGTTAATTTGTCATTTACTAAGCGAACCTGTGACAAAAGACACAAGAATATTGGGATTACTTCAAAAAAATCTAATAATAGATTTCTCTACTCAATATTCACACTTCACGAATGCCAAGCACGGCAATAAAGGCAAGGAATGCCCCTAAGCCGTGCTCACCTTTTGAAAAAAATGAGATTTCGCCACGCAATGTCAGCAATGATGCATCCCGTTCATAGTGTTGTAGAAACTCCTAGCAATGAATTTGAGCACCTTGTATGACAAACCCTTACCAAGGATTGAATTTTGAGTGGGTGTTGCCCCACTGAAGCCAATAAAGTATACTGGCTTAAAATGAACAACTTTATAAAAGAAAAAAATGCCTACCCTCGATACTCACATAAACTTACAATACCCCTGGATGTTTGAATTTCAAGAGGCTGTTTCTCCATCGATGGCAATATCACCAACTTTATGAACACAATGCCTACCCAAGATGGAGGTATATGATACCACCTGAGGATTAAATTTCAAGAGGTTGTTTCTCCATTGATGTGTATAACAAAAGGCGTATAGAGGGACACCAATTTCATAGCAGAAGGAATTTCCTGCCCATGATATTCATAGGTTGAGGGTTTAATTTCGTGAGGTTGTTTCTCCATTGATGGTAATAGGATATAAAAGCTTGATGGGAACACCAATTTCATAAAATAACTAAATGCCTACCCATGATGAGCGCAAGGTATATGATGCTGTGAGTGGATGGAATTTCAAGAGGCTGCTTGACGATTGATGCAAGAATTATGTGAAGAGCTTGAAGCTTGAAAAGATTACAAATTCAATATAACATGGAAGGGTTTGCCTATAACACTCGTGTAAAATTACCTCCGCAACTGTATTCTGCAATCAAGTATCCTTTCTAAGAAGGTTGTAGTAATAGAAGAACATATCAGCAGAACCAGACCCTTACCCGGGATTATTTAGAAGTTGATGGAGTTGCTACTATGTAAAGCTGTTTTAAAGAAATTCTAATATCAATGACACTGACATTAAGTTACCTTCACAGTCGGATTTAACCATTGTGTCTCCTTCTCATGATAATTGTAGTAATAGAAGAGGAGCTTTAACATCATGAATATGTTGGTCAACATCGTGAATACCATACCCTTACCAAGGATTTCTTTGATGTTCATGGAGTAGCTACAAGTGAAAGTGATTTTAATGCACGCATGCAATAAAAAGAATGAGAAGTCTACCGATAATACTCATGCATAACTCTGCCACTGTATTCAGCACACATGTATCATTTTCTTGATGATGGCCGAAGAGCAACATGTCTTGAATCCATCCCCTTACCAGGGATTTCTTTAGATTAGGGTGGCTACTATATAAAGTGATTTTATTGGAATTCAAATGAAATATGGAGCAAAATAAAGAAATGTCAGCCACAAGTCACACATATGATGACCTTCACCCTGATATTCAGGAATTGTGCATCCTCTTCATGATGATTATACTTGTTAAATGCCAACTCTAACATCTTGAAAATCAATTCCTTACCAGGGATTTCTTCAAAGCTGACCGACTGGCTAACAAATAAAGAGCGTTCTTATATGTAGTTCTAGTAAAATATAACGTAAAATAAGGAAATTTCTACCCATGATACACACGTGTAAGATTACCTTAACTGATGTACTTAGCAAGCATGTATTATTCTCATGACAGTTTTGCAGTAGTTGAAGGTAAAACCCCTAACCTCTTGAATAGCGACCCATTACTAATGATTGCTTTAGACTTGAGAAATAATTGTTTCAAAGAAAATATACAGTAAAATAAGAAAATGCCTTCATACATACTCATGTGCAATGATTACCTCCACCACTGTATTCAGCAATCATGGATCCCCCATCGTGATGATTGTAATAATAGACAGGCAACCTCTGCCATCTTGATCACTAGAACCTTACCAGGGATCATTTTGAAGTAAAGCGTGATTTTAATGCACTGCTAACAAGAAATGCAGTAAATGTTTCATAATGAAATTCATACTAGAATGAATGCATAATATGCTCTACATATCCAAGCTCATCCATGGATTCACCTTTTTCCGCTGTCTGTACACCAATAGGAGATAAATTCTCTCATATTATTTTCCCAAACACAGTATGAATTCAAGTATAACTCATGGAAAAGCTCTGCTATAATCCTGCATTCTCCTTTACTCTCCTCATATTTCTCAAAGTTATCTTTATTTTCCCAAATACCCCTGATTAGACCCCAGAGCGAAAAAGGGGACAAATTGAGGAAAAAACATGATTGAGAATAGCATTTAATTGCGTAAATTGAGAAAGAAGACATGACACAATTTCTCAAATAGCACATATGATTCTTCTAGTGAGGTCACCAAGGCATTAGGCATTAGTGGGTGGATATGTTATATTAGAGTTTCGTTAACCAATCTCCAACTCAATATTCTATTAGAGACTCTTCATAGGCATTTGATACAACCAAACCTGGTTTTGGCTATGAGCACCAAAACTGCAACACTTACCCTTTTAATTGGTCCATAAGCCTCAAATTCCCTTTTGATTTTATGCTCCGTTGTCTCATAGCTCTGAACACCACAAAGGAACATAACAAGTGTTAAAAAGTTAATTGTTAAGAAAGCAACAATTACCAGGATCGGTTCCTAAACTAATGGCATGAACATTATTAAACATTGACACTTACAGATATCCAGAGAAAGGGGTAAGGTGTTCCTACAATCAGAATTAGACAATAATACTTACCATTCTTGCCACAAATAATGTTTTATAAGGGTCACCTTCGATAGCAGTATCATGTTGAGGATCATCTGGAAATCAAAATTAAAACATTGCAAAATGGTGATTAAATGGAAAAAAACAACATTGAGCAACCACATAGTCCAAATTTAGCATGGAATAACCATACTGGATTAGCTTACATTTCTCTAGCTCCTCTGCCGCTTTCTCAGCTCCTTTTTCCATCCGTAGAGCATGGATGCGAGCCCTTCGCTGTGTCTGTGAAGAAGAATTTTAACTAGTTGGATAAAGTCACCAATAGTAGTTCAATTAATTTGGTTTATTTATCTTTCTCAAATTACTTTGTTTATTTTACTATGCCCCCTACAATCTTTCTTCACTTTCTTAAATGTGTGGCAAAATCAAATGCTAGACATCAAATAATGTCACTTTGAAACATACTGGAGTTTCTCCCTTCGTAACTGGCGGTGCATATTCAGGATCTCCAGGTTCTGCAAAGTGGCTCACAAATTGTCCTATACCTACAATATAACAACAAAGAATTGAGATGAGAACCAGGTATTGCTGCAGGTTTGACTGCATTCATTTGTCTTTCCTATGTCCTAATTAATAACCTAGGAAAAGGGAGAGAATCATTATTTTACAGCAGTTTATAAATATCTAACATTTCCTATGCTTACAATGTAATGAGAACTATACAGATTAATATCAAAAGGAATCATAACATCATGGTAGCTAACCAATACATATGAGTTCAAGAGCTACACCTGTATATGGTGGACATTTTCGCTTTTCTGGAGGAGGTTTATGTTCAATTGGTGGCCGTGCTTCAAAAAGCTTCAGCAAATTTGCTGTTAACCCTGTTGGATGACTCTGCCCGATCTGTAAACGAAAATTATTTAAACATCAATGATATACCCTTTAACTTTGCAATGAAAACAAGCTATAGCAACTCTTAAATTGCAAATGTTTCAACTTTCCTACAAATTCATTAAAAATATAGAAAAATAGGAAAATGACTAACTAACCCTGTCTCTGATGAGAGAGAATGATAAATTTGATTTAGCCACAATGAGAACAAGCTATAACCACATTTTTAATTGCATATGTTTCTACTTTTCTAGATCTTCATTAAAATGGAAAAATCGAGAATGTGCAACTAAGCCCACCCACAAAAGATTTCTATCTTTCTAATTCCTAATGAGCACGAATGATTAATATGAGGTTTACAGTCATTAACCTGCAGTAATATGCAAAATAAATTCAAGTCTCATTTGAGAAAGCAAGAAAAAACCTAACTAAACACTGCAATTTTCAATTTCCTAAGAATTCAGCAAGATATATTTCTTTGATAAACAAAGAAAATAATGACAGACTTTATACTGACACTGAAATATAAACATTCTGTGATCTGTATCATCAATTGGAGGTTTTTATTTATTAATGTGCCTTTATTGAGAAGAAGAAACGAAATGTTGTAAGAGAACCTTCTGCTTGAGAACCAGTATGTTTTCAGAAAGAAAAGGTTTGAGTTGGATCCCACAGGAGAAATCTGAACCTTTTTAACATCATCAGTTTCGGATTAAAAGGTCTTCATAATACGAAAAAAAGAATAATCCCTGACTAATGTCAAATCTGAAGCTTCAATGTCCTTTCTGAGATATCTGAACCTTTTTAAGGTCATTTTTCTTTGATTCTCAGGTCTTCATGATAAAAGAAAGAATAATAACCTCTAAGTAATATCACATCTGAAGCTTCAATGTCCTTTCTGATGGTGAAGAACGGAAAAAACTCCAAATTACAGAAAATGCAAAAGAATCGGTGTTGCTGAAGAGAGAGAGAGAGAGAGAGAGATAGCTTTTTGATGATGAAGACAGAAAGAAACTTATAACTGCGACAAGAAAGTATGCATCTCACAGAAAGAAATTCAACAGATCCAATGTTATAAGGGGAGAGCCTGCTTCTTGAGAGAGAGACAGAGAGAAAGAAAGAAAGAAAGAAATGCATCAATCTTAAGCTTTAATGTCCATCTTTTTTATGGAGAATAAAAAAGGAAGGAAACTTGTAAAAACTGTAGAGAAAAGAAGTAAATAATATTGAAAGGTCTGCAAGAAGCTGTGCATTTTGAGAGATGTACAGCGAGAGCGAGAGAAATACGTTTAATCTGAAGTTTTCTTAAGGCTAATGAGAGAAGCCTAAAGCAAGAAATTTCCAGCAAAGAACTGAAGTTTTTAAAGCAGAGAGCGAGCGATGTAAAAAAAAATACCAGTTTGAGTTGTTGAACTGTAGCACGATTCTGTGCTTTGGTGCGAGCAGGAGGACCTGCCATGTCCTTACGCATGAAGGCATCGCCATAGTCTCCCATCTCCCGAAAAAAGCAAACGGCAGCAACGAAACCACGAACTGAGTCAGAGAAACTTCAGCCAGGCGATCGAAAGAACAAAGAAGAAGGAGGAAAAGCGCGACGAGGCAGCACACGATCGATGGCCGTCTCCTGCTTGCTCTCTGTCGGCCGGTCTGTCTGTCTGTCTGTCGTCCTCGCCGTCGTTTTACACAGAGCACTGAGCAAGTAGAAGAAACAGCAGGGTCTAGAAGAAACAGCAAACCTAGGTATTTCATAATTTCCTGCGCTACCCCCCTCAGTTTTCGTTATTACGCAAAAATACCCCCAAAGTTCCCAAATTTGTATGTTTATATGTTATTAAGAGTAATAAAATGAGTTTCGTGACCCAAGAGGATTAGATGCACGATAGACATATTTAGTTCTAAATATGAAATTTGTATGTTTATATGTTATTGAGCCGAAAACTCCCAAGGTCTTCTCCAACCAAACCGCGCATCCAACAAGGTTACTGCAAGAAATATGGAGTGAAATTGTAGCCACTCTAAAAGAGCCAATATGATGGCCTCAAGGGCGGCTCCGGTGCAGTTGAAAGACAACGAATGAATAGCCTTCATCCAACAATGGTCGTCCTCTCCCTTTCTTGAGTCAGTGGGCATCCACATAAGATGGAACTATCGCGTCCCTACAGGGATTTGTGCATAATCATCTCATTTGTAAAATTTTATAACTAATGGAAGGAGTTTTTTTTTTGGAAAAAAAAAAACTCCAACGTCTAGATATGACATAGATTTCTGGTGTGGAGATGACTAAATCGCATGGAAAAACCATGATCCGATAGTTTCTTATTACACGCATGAACGGGTTGCATAGATATGTGTTTGTCCATCTTCTTGACAAATGAATGTCCACGCGTATTATTCTATTAATGTACTTTGTGGAATAATAGTCTCGTCGATATCTCTTTGTTGATGTATAAAGAGCATATACAATTTTCTTCTCTATCCTTGCGTGTGTGCACAAATTAGGGATGCAATGTGACTGCCATCTCTTGGTGTGCTCTTTGTTGATGGTCATTATGTTTTGTCGTTTAGACAACCAAAAGTTCCCAATGTTTTTTTTAAGCTATTGAAGTAATGAGGATCTAGTCCAAATTATTTTGTGTCATGTTGTTGTAGCAATATATGTTTATCTGTGGGACCCTTGTACTCCAATATTGACTATTAATATTTTAAGGACATACAACTTTTTATCGATCTTGCTCATATTTCGTATTTGGGGTGGGTGCAATGTGATTAACAATGTTTTGTCTATCGTGGTCCATACACGAATGGACAATATCCTACTCGTTATCCTTGGTCAATATATTTTCATTGTTTTCTGAGGGAATATTTATTGCGAAAATACGTGGTCATAATATAAATGAACTTGTTATGAGCAATGGAGCTCCTCCTTGCCTTTGGAGATGAGTTTCTGGGCAAGGATTAAAAAAGGCCTAAACTCTAATGATTTCTAAGTACATTAATTGTTTTATCTAGTCATCCTCTTTTGAATTGTGAGATAATCACTTACATTACATGTGCATGGAACAACATAAAAAACACCCATCTCAACCACTTCAAAATTTGCTATGAATGAGAATGTTCCCTAAAATGAAGGACGTGACTTTGAGACAAAATATAACTTATCCATCTTATAAAACGTCATATACATTATCGCTTTTAAGTGACAACTGGTAAATAGGTACAATATCTACATTGCATCTTCTTCATAGCAAAAAAATCTCTATTAGATGTGCAAGAATCTAACAAATAATTGTTCACGTATGTACACACACGTTGATTTGTAATGGATTTATAGCCTTAACCAATAAGGCACATTCTGTCCTATAGTTGAACTATCACTTTGGAGCCATGGGTCTCATATAGATGAAATATCACTTTGATGGTATCGTGAAGAGCATAAAAAAAGTGCAAGATGTAGCTAAATACTAAAATTATTGTTTCGCCATTGACAAAGAATAGGTGAAGGATCAATATAAGCATAATTGAGATATGTTTCGAAATCCGATAGTTATCGAGCGAAAAATCAATGGTTGGTCACAATATAATGGTTTTAACCAAAATATCGTTTCTGAAATAAAATTGAAATAAAATAGTTGCCTATCATTTTTGTTAGATTTCATTGTTGGTTTAGAGTAGAAGGTTGATGATTTAGGATAGATTTAATTAGTTAGAGATTGAGCTTTAGATGCCACTTGTGGTCTCTCATGTGTTTGTGAGTTTGGTTGACAACAAATTTGACCTAATGGATATTTGGATTATGCCTATTAGCAACTTTGGAATTGCGCCTATTAGCAAATGAACTTAAATGGGAAATTGGATTGTGTGAATAAACAAATAAATTGAACTTAACAGCAAAATTGGAAAATGCTTAAGTTGGACCAACAATGTCTAGCATTCAATGGTTAACTTCTAGAAATGGTCTTGAAACCACAAAGTGGGTAACTATAAACTCACTTGAGGAGTGATGTCCTCTTTAGGCATCGCTCCTCCTATGTTACTCAGTTCTACCTACAACAAGTATTTATGTAAGTTCAATGATTCTCTTTATATTTGGTTGCATTAAATACTTTAAGACTTTTGACATTCATTTTCAAAACTGTTTATATTTTAGCTACATATATTGGTGCCTTTTGCAAGGTATGTGCTTCATAAATAGACAATTGTTTGTTCATGAATTAATGCTTGTTACTTGTGGGTTTGTGTAGTCAACTATGTCAACCACAAGAGTGATTTTTTTTCTAGTTTTCAAGCTTTAGTTGCTATGTGTTAGATTGTCTTCAATTGACTATTTGCAACCCTTAAACAGTGCAACTACTAAGGAGGTTGGTCATAAACCAGTTGAAGCAGAAGATGTTTTGTCTTCTAGTTGTCATGTAGTTAGACATGTGTGTGGGCAAGAAAGAGCTAGGCCATTAGAACATACTATTAGGTCCAACATTCTAAGTTATATTGCTTAATCACTTAGGACATACATCACACAACACGTATTTAGTTACTACATTAGATTAAGGAACAACCTAAGATTGTGTACATGGAATATGAATATATTGGTAATTACCCATGTTTTTTTACCAAGGTTAAGTTCTAACTTTCAACTTAAATAAATACTTCGGTATAGTGTAAAATAACCCCACTTATAAATTATACCTTTGTCCCATATGGCATGCTCCAAACATTGCAATTATGCATGTTGAGTGTTATTCTTTATGTTACCCAAAGAACTTAGATTATGCACGATCTAAGTCTAAATCCCAATAATTATCTTAGCGGACCTTTTTGTCACAGCTTAGAATAGCTTGAACCACATGGCCTTCCAATATATACCAAATCATAAAACTACTTTTCAATTGTCATATTCCAGTTTTACCAATAACTATTCGTGGATTCAAGGGTATTGTTGTTTTTTTGCATCATACCATATCTCGGATAAATCTTTTCTATATTTCCATTGCAAAATCACAATTCCCAAAATAATGTTGCTTAACAGTCTCCATTGGATGCATACAAAATTGACATATATTGAGACATATTGAGCCAACACATTGCATGCCTACGAGATGATGGCTTCACCGTCACAAACCCAAAAACAAAAACCATGTTGATGTCAAATGCTAAGAAAGTGGCAAAGTTTGTCCATATATCCTTCATTTTGAACTTGACAACGAGTAGAGTCTCTATATTTATTGATTGCAAATGAGCTTTCTCCTCCAACCACTGGGTCATTGATGTATGAGAGGATAATGTTGTGTCATTGGAATTGTGTCACACATAGAATGGCGTGTCTAACTAATGCATGCAAAACATGAGAGTGATACTATGTTATCATCAAGTGCCACACTCTAGGAGCTTGTATGAGACCCACAAATTGGTTTCTTGAGTTGAGATTGGTCGTGTGGGGCAAGCTTTTGACATGAATCCAACTAGTTTTACCGTATACACTACTTGCTAAGGTGTTATTCACATCCATTTGGTGGAAATACCACCCCTTGGTCATAAATAAAAGCAAGCATAGTTCATACATTCGTCATATTCTTGACGAGCATGAAAATCTCATTGTAGTCAATGCCATGCGTTTGTGCAAATGCATGCATTTTTGTTTGTTTGGGGGTTATGTAGATAGAGTCCTTATCACTTATATATGTAATAAAAGGTTAGCTATAAGGAACACAATGGTGGGAGAGGGGCATTCAGGTAAATAGCAAAAGATGAGGGACACTTATATATCATATAAAAGATGAGCAAAGGAGGGGGAGGTGGGCATAATTATGTTCCCAATGTCAACCCTTTGGAGACTTAGTCTGATGCATCAAGGTGTCAAATGATTCAGAGACAAAACACCTAGCTCTCAACACACCAAAGTGTCAATCAAACAGTTCGAAGGAGATCGACCACCTAGCTTGACACATACCAAAGCATCGAATGTAAGCTTTCGGAGGAGTGGGTTCAATACATTGATGTGGGCATGAAGATGAGGAGAAAAATAAGTAACCATGTGACGAAAGACGCGTGAAAATAGAGATTCGAACCAACGACCTGGAATTAATAATATGTAATGGAGTGAATATAGCTTATGGCACAAAGGTAGGCCCAATTTAAAAAAGTGAAGAGGGGCAGGGAGAGCTATTAATGTAAATAACAAAAAGTAGTGAAGGGGGGATCATATGCCAAGAGAGAGAGAGAGAGAGAGAAAAGAGAGAGGGCTTATCAATAATAATAGCAGAGAGAGAGAGAGAGAGAGAGAGAGAGAGAGAGAGAGAGAGAGAGGCTTTATACTGTGTTTTTTTCCCTTTTCTTTTCCTTCTCTTTTGTTGTTCTGTTCTCTCCTTATCTTGTAACAATATATATGTGTGTGTAATTGTCACCACTCCTCCCTCCCTCCCCCCCTCTCTCTCTCTCTCACACACACACACACACACAATTAGTTACTAATCTTTCTTTTAATCCTCTCCATACAATGTGATCAATCCAACCATCCATCCTTCTCAATCAGGTCTTGTGATCAAATCCCATCAATCCATTTGTAAGTCCTCTCTTTCGCTCTCTTTAATTGATTTCTCCTTCTCTTTTTTGTCTTCAATAATTTGCTTCATTTCAATTGCATACAGTAATAGATCTTCAAATGTGGAGCCTTTGAATTATTTTCCCCTTTGATGTTTTTCCATCTGTTATTTTCCCCTGTTTCTTTTTTTGTTTTTCAGTTATTTCCTTATGAAAATTTTCCCCCATCCCACGCCAATGTTTAATAAATAGAGTAAAAATAAATCAAATAAAAACAGTTCAAACCGATTTCTATTTTGATTCATTATTTTAAACACACACAATTGTTATTATGTATACAGAAACGTGTATTAAACTGATAATAACAATAATTAACAGATAATGTATCAGTTCCTTTATAATAGAAAAAGTATCATTAGGTAATCCGAAGTCTAGCTCAATCCATTTTAATGAATTCAGAATAATTTTTTTATCATAGCAGATTTGGGAAATTCTAGCATTATTTCTCCACCTGAATATTTCAAGCTCTTCATTAAATCTCCATCTGTATATTTCATGTATTCTCCTTCTTTATATTTCATGCTTTTCACGAATTCTCCACATATATATTTCAGGCTCTTTGTTGATTCTCCATCTGTATATTTCAAGCTCTTCATGAATTCATCACACGCATTTCAAAGTCTTCTTTTCATTGATGATGCCATGGAAAAACAAATTGAGTGTAATTAATTAAGCAAAGAAATGAGAAGAAAGACATTAGAATGAAACAATGGGTTAGATATGTGATTTCAAGATAGGCTTTGGGGGATATTTTTGAGTATTAGTTTCAAGATAGTTTTAGGTCTATATCATTGGTGGACAATTTCCTAAATTATTGAAGATATATATATATATATATATATATCAAAGGTACACCACAATATGTATATATATATGATGTTTAATCATTGTTTATGTAATTAATTTCATTTATTACTTATTTGGCCAAAAGGGAAGAGAGAGGGATACTACACCATTGTTTGGAGGGTCAATACCAATCTTGAAAAGCAAAAAAGGCATTATATCATGAAGGAAGAAAAAGATGAGGGTGAAGGTGAAGGTGAAGGTGCCATTGTAACTACCGACCCTCAAGAGGAAAAGAAGGACGATGATGCCTTCCCAACGATGATAAGGAAGAGAGGAAGGCCAAGGAAAGTGATCCAAGAGTCTCACCCCGTCCAACAACAACAACAACATATCGAGGAAACCAAAACTCCTCCTGCCTTGGAAATCGAAGGCAAAAGCAAAAAGCAAAAGGAATGCCGAATCAACCCGCTCCCTCCTCCTCCTGCCCCAGAAAGCAAAAGCAAAAAGGAAAAGCAGACCAACTCGACTCTACAAGAAGTCCTTCCTAACAAGTCGTCGTCGACATGTAAACAGACGCATGTTCTCCGAAGGGAAGGTAGTCGACGAAAAGGAGAACCGCGACGTGCCGCCGCAGACTAGACATGGATGTGCTTTCTTTATTCACAACAAAAGAAACGATAGATATAATGCAATGAACAAAGGAGAAGCTACAGGAGGGGATTAATTAGAGTTTGGCTTTGGCTTTGATCATCTTTTGTCATGGTGGTGTTTTTGAATTACATGGAAGAGATTTAAACATTTGTTTGGATTAGGGGAAGGTAGCAAAATCACCCCCACATTAACTAGAACCGTGTGGAGTTGATCACCACAAATTTGTTAATTCTATTTAAGATCTAACTGTGTCTGTACCTCGAAACATAAAAAAACAAATTCGAATCATTTTGGGAACTTAACCCTTTTCTTGTCTTCAAATTGAGGTTGGTTGATCCGTTGTGCTCACATGTACTACGAGTGTTGCTTTAGAATCTTGAACTATTGTGGACAATATTGTTGTTTGTAGCTCCCTCATTGGAGAAAAGCTACTTGACATATTTTGTATTCCATTCCAATAAACTTTTGCTCGAAATGAGTGTTTACGAAGCCCTTGAGAAATTTGCATGAAGAAACACTTGAAAAGTTGAATTTGAATGCAACTAATAGCCGAGAAGGGTGAAAATTTGAAAACGTCTATGTGGTATAGTGTTTCAACACTACTTTTGCTCGAAATGAGTGTTTACGAAGCCCTTGAGAAATTTGCATGAAGAAACACTTGAAAAGTTGAATTTGAATGCAACTAATAGCCGAGAAGGGTGAAAATTTGAAAACGTCTATGTGGTATAGTGTTTCAACACTTGTTGCTTGTTTGCTATCTTGACTGTTTCCCCATATGAGTCAAGTGTTATCTAGATCTATTATAAGTAATTAGATGTGGATGATTGTTATTTAATATTGTCATCTAAATTGATTAAGTATTTACTATTCCTTAGGAGCAATGGAAGAATTTTTTTTGCAGTTGAGGGTGACACACGACAAAAGGCGAAGAACTCTAGCATATATCATTATGCAAACAAAGCAAAAGATGATAAGATAATGCGAAAAAAAACTACCAAAGGGTAAATATAGGGCAAAAAGGTAAAAGTTTGACAAACCAAAGGCCTCAACCAATTTTCTTTTACCTTATGATATGGGTTAACCTAGACCCCTCCCTCGGTATTGAACCAAATCATAAGTTAAGACAAAAAAGATCACTATTCGATAAAGCTCACTAAATAAATTGTCACCCTAGACACATGTTATGATTGCAGATATGCTCCCTTTGGATTCAGTAAATGTCACAATCAAAATTATAGTTTTTCCTTCAAATATGTGTACCAAAGAGTGGTAATAGAAGTCTTAGGCATTTCCTTTCCTAAGCCTAACAAGGATGTACCTAAATCTTCAACACTTTTTGAAATGTTAATGTACTTCAAGTGTATTTTATGTGCTTTATTTTCCTCCCAAACTAGATATTTGGTAAAAAACCACACTTGTATTCAATATTTTTTAAAGGTTATTACCATATTACCTTTTTTTACGTTGTTATGTAGAATCTAGATGTGCACGAACAAAGTTTCAGTTCACAACTCCAATCTATGGAATGGAATTTGAATATAGATTATATACGCGTAAAAGAATACCCATTAACTACATAGAAAATATCGTCTAACAAACACTACCTTTATGTTTTTTGTTTTCCAAAGAATTTATGTAATCATTAATGAGACTAGACATTTATATGCTTATTACTCGTAGATAATTTAGACACCAAAATCTAGGAATCGACAACGGTTCGATTTAGGCTTAACTGGTTTGGCTTATCGATAAGCCAAACCGGTTAAGCCTAAACCGTTTTGGGGTTCTCAAACCAAACCAAACCGATCCCTAAAATGGTTTGGGAACCAACTTGGGAACCAGTTCATTATTTTTCTTCCCGTCAACCTCTAGCAACATCATCATCAACACCACTACCACCATCACCACCTTAGATACAAATATTTGATAGCTATGGAGACATGCATGCCAATTTCCCTACTTCTACAAGACACCTTGCTTGCTAGCACATGGACATGGCTTTCTTTATTCGGCCTTGTCTGTATGAATCTCTCTCTCTTCCTCCCTACTCTCGTCCTCCCACAAATTAATCTATTATGTAGTATACATGCTCTCTCTCTCTCTCTCTCTCTCTCTCTCTCTCTCTCATCTGTGTAGTATCCCTCCCTCATGTCTCTGTAGTCTCTGATTCATCAGTGGTTGCCTTTGGCTATGGCTTCCTCTCGGTGAGTTAGTCTCTCTCTCTTTCAAGTTTCTAACTAATTTCTAACTTTGAAGTTTTCCTCTAACCTAACTAATAAACCACATAAACGGCTTAACTTGTTTGAGCTGGTTTAGCAAGGCTCAAGCCAAGCCGAACCGAGCTCAAATTGTTTAGCCAAGCTCAAGCCTAAGCCGAGTTGAGTCGCTAAGTTGGCTTGAGGCGAACCATTTCCGATCCCTACCAACATTCACAAAAGTGATTCATAAGATAGGATTCAACACCCCCAAGCCGCGAAAAAAGCTTAGGCTATTGCTTGGAAACGCTTGGCTCAAAACCCAAACGTCTGTTGGACATGGACATATCTTTTTGTTGAATGTTGTTCAACTCTTGTTGGAGTTGAAGCTTGCGGGCGGTCGTGTTGGCGGCGAAGATTTTCTTCAAATTCTCCCATGCTTCTTTATGTTGTTGGGTTGGGGGGTGAAGCCTAGAATGGCTTCACCCCCCTCCCAAGGGGTTATGATAGTGAGAGAGCTAGAGAGAAAGACAAATTGAAAATGACACAAAATGAGAGGGAAAAAATGTATATTCCATTACATGCCCCATTAGGGGTTTATATAGTACATAGTGTAACCGTTACAAAAAGAAGACCGTTACATTCTTGTCACATGCACATAATTGTGCATGTGCTCTCACATACTCATCCTCACATACTCATTTACTTTACACATACACATCAACCACATCATTACACATACCCTTATGCCTCCCCGTATATTCTTACGGGTAACACTTTACGAGAATCACTATAGTAGAGATATATATGGAAGAACAGATTACAACACACTCTGTGTAGAGTGTATCAACCGCACAAGGCTCTTGATGTCTAGTATCTCACAACTATGGTGCCACTCATGCTCTGTTACTCTCCCACTTCTACACATGCCTACACGAGTTCTAACTTGCATCATCATCATAATGTTTGCCCTAGGTGTATTTATACTCATACACAATATGAGTTATTTACAAATATAGTTGTTATTATTAGATAATAATAATAGTCATTAATCAGTCGACTGATCGATTCGACTATACGACCGACACACAAAGCGACTGTCCAATTGGCCCAACTAGCCAACCCTCATGTCGACTATTTAGTCGGCTTGAATTGTCGGCTCTGTCTTCACTTGGGGCATCCATCAATGTGGTCTACTATCATAGTCGGCTCTCTATCTCCTCCAAGAACCAGTTGACAATCTTGTCGACTTGCTGCGACTGTCAACTCCCTCCTTGTCTTCGATTGTTGACTCCTTCCATAGGAGGGACAGATTCGTAACAGGGGTTTGTATGTATCCCTTGACGAGTCTACGCTTAATTTAGTTGATCATGCCGTCTACATTGTGCTTGATCTTGAACACCCACCAATAACTAATAAGGTTTTCTCAAGTTTAGAGGCTAGGGCTATATCCAAAGTATTGTTGTCAACCAATGCTCCCATCTCCTCCTTCATTGACTCAATCCACTAGGGATCTTGGGCAGCTTCCATGCAAGTCTTAGATTCTTCATTTGCCACAACCTTCATCATGTACGAGAACCTTGATTGGTATAGTTTTTCATTGGCCACCTTTAGGTCCTTCTTTATTCAAAGGTGCAACCCATACTCGATGTTGATAATTGGGGTGTGTCGCTGACATGACGACAAGATTTGAACTCTTGACCTCTTGTATATAGACAAGTGTTGTGTTCTAACCAACACATCCAAATATATGGTCATGTTATGCATATCTTAGTAGATTATCTATTTCAAGTTGTTAACCGGCCGGCAAGGAAAGTCCAGAATGGAAGAAGGGGATAATTAATAATTGGGAGCTGATTATATATAATATAGAATTATTATGATTTTGAGAAGTGAACGGACGGACCCAGAATCGGTATGCCGATCCGGATCCGGACCGGTTCGTAGCCGGTAGCCGGTTGGCACCGGTTTGTACCTAGAGCCAGAGACCTATAAAAGGGCCCGGTTAGATTGTAATCATTAGCGGATAATTAATAGAGTGTTGTTGTTCTGGATCTTATTCATTTTTAATTACCATTTTGTGCTAAAGTGTAATTCATCTTACGTGTGTATTGTGATTAATGATCTTGCAAATTAGTAACTAATTAGGGTTCATTAAGATTCGGTCTAAGTTTATCTCACCGCAACACCCCTTTGGTGAAGTGTCTCAAGGGACACCCTGTGTTAGGCCATGTCCGGCCCTAGCGATAACACAAGTTTTAGGAGTTTTTAGAAAGTTCTAGAACTAGAAGGTTCTAGAGGGTTCTAGATTATTCTCTCGAATATTCTAACGTATGTACTTCGACTCACAATATAAATACTTGTAACCTCCTTGGTCCCTTTTGAAGGGATTCAAACTGTCACATACACACCAAGCACGGACTAGGACGGAGCACAGATGACGGGGCTACGAGCGACAAATGAACTTGGAGCTAGATGTGACAAGGCTAGGAACTCTAGATGTTGTGAGTGACATGAGGGCATGAAGACAGAAATAAAGATCAAGGAGACAAACATGAGGCGAAACGAGAATACATGGTCGCTCATGCCCGTTGGTGTTCATGTCTCTGGTGAGGACCGCACATGGTCGCTCACGTCCGTTGGTGTTCATGTCTTCGGTGAGGACTGCACATGGTCACTCACATTGGTGTTCAGTCTCTGGTGAGGACCGCACATGGTCGCTCATGCTCACGTTGGTGTTCCAGTCTCCGGTGAGGACCGAACATGGTTGCTCACGCTCACGTTGGTTTCTAGTCTTCGGTGAGGACCACACATGGTTGCCCGCGTTCCCCTGTGCTCCTATTTCTGGTGAGGACCGCTCGTGGTCACTCAACCTCAACGTACTTTGGTTTTCTCTTTCAGCTCATCCCTACACCACACTTTCGAAAAGGTGGTCGTAAAGGGGAGGATAATGTCACAGACATGACGACAATATTTGAACTCTTGACCTCTTGTATATAGAAAAGTGTTATGTTCTAACCAACACATCCAAATATATGGTCATATTATGTATATCTTAGTAGATTATTAGTAGATTATCTATTTCAAGTTCTAGGAGTTTTTAGAAAGTTCTAGAACTAGAAGGTTCTAGAGGGTTCTAGAATATTCTCTCGAATATTCAAATGTATGTACTTTGACTCACAGTATAAATACTTGTAACCTCCTTGGTCCCTTTTCAAGGGATTCAACACCAGTCATTGACACATCAATCTAATATTCTCGTTTCACCTCATCTTTGTCTCCTTGATCTTTACTTCTGTCTTCATGCCCTCATGTCACTCACAACATCTAGAGTTCCTAGCCTTGTCACATCCAGCTCCAAGTTCATCTGTCGTTCGTAGCCCCATCATCTGTGCTCCGTCCTAGTCCGTGCTTGGTGTGTCTATGATAGGGTGACCGATTCGAGTTATCACTTGAGGTTGTACTTCTGGGCTTGTGCTTAGGCATATCGCCTTTTCTTCTTATTGTATGAGTGTATTGTTGAGGTGACACATTGTTAGAGGTTCTTTCATGATAAGTAATAACTTGATTACTCAAAGATACTTGAGGTCCAATCAAATTGGGGTGAGCATGCCTTCTCTATTGGGTTTCCACCCATAATGGCCATTGGCCTTGAGATCTACATCAAATCCCCTTGTCTTAGGGATATAGCATGGGTTAATACTAGTGTCGGGGCATGCCACACTACCGCTTAGTAAAATACCATATCTTGGCTTATTCACAAGTTCGAAGTGGTGAAGTTTAAATACTTATCTCCCTTTTTCTCCTCTTCTAATTGGGTACATGTACTCATGCAACATTGTCAAAAACCTTCATGTGCAAAAGGTCTGAATTTCTCCCAAAATGAGGAGTCATGACGTGGATGCCTCTGATGTGGATTTATTGATGAGATATATGACCATGACTACTACCTCTCCTTAGTAGATGTTTGGCATGTTCTTCTCTTGCACCATACCATGTGCCATCTCAACGATTGTGTGTTTCTACTGCTTGACAACACCATGTTGATGTAATGTGTATTGGTAAGAGAACTCACAGTGAATCCCCTTTTCTTCTAGATAGGCATCAAATCTTGCAATTTGTCTTGTTTGCACAATGTGTCCTTTTAACTTGAGAAAGTGAGGGAAGACCTCACTTCTTGTCATCATTAGGCATATCCAAGCATGCTACAAATAATCTTTGAGAAAGGTAACAAAGTACCTACACTTGCAACATGTCTTGTTCCAATTTGACCCCCAAATGTTTGAGTGGATTGCATCCAACAAACCTTAATCCTCTTGCTCGGGAATGGATGCATGTGTTGTTTCCTTAGCTAGCATGCCATGGTTGTAGTTGTGAAAAACTACTTCCAATTTTCCCATGCTCCCTTTGGGGCTTCTGTTATGTGCATAACGAAAATTAAGCATGAGATATGTTTTTGGTACGTTTCCAATTCTTATGATAAGTACATATGTGTTAATTTTAAAAAGAACGAAGGTGAATTGAATAACAATTCTATGTTGTGTGATAAATTTTTAGTGTGTTCATACTTGACTACTTTATATGTGTGATAACTATTAAATGTGTTATCACTTGACCACTTCATATAAAGTAGTCAAGTATGAACACACTAAAAAATTATCACACAACATTGAATTGTTATTCAATTCATACCTTCGTTCTTTTTAAAATTAACACATATGTACTTATCACTTGACGATGGCCTAGGGTTTCTACCTATATAAGATGGCTATCTACCTTGTTATTAGGGGAGATTTGACTTATGTTGAGACAACGTGTGTGAGTATGGTTCTTGTCAGCAAAGCATATACGATTCTTGTGGAATTCAAGGTAAGACTCACATTAACCCTCAATGGTATGGAACTTCACAAAGGTTGGGGTTTGTCTCATGTTGTGGCTAGGGGGTGGTTTGGCACACCTCTTTCCTTTCTTTGTCCATAATTCCTCATGTTTTGCTTAAATAATTAGTTAGACTCTAATAGCTTAAGTGTCTTAGATATAGCTTAACATGTGATATTGGACACTTGTTGCCAAGAACATTACCCCTTTGGTGTGTTGCTGCCATGTTGAGTAGTTAGGGTTTATGAGATAATGGGATACTTCGTGAGCACCCTCGATATAACTCTAACAATAATGCATGACTAGGTACTATTGTATCTTGTACTCCCAAGATGTATATTTGTGCATGTCCAACTTCTCCATTGGAAGTACGCTACCCAAATGTGCATTCATCTTGCTAATTTAGCTCCTCTCCTCAACATACACCCATTGTCATGCAATAATAACTCTACAACAACAATAGCCAATGTGAAACAACATCTCCAATTACTCACACAACTTCAATGGTAGACTTTGATGAAGAATTCAACCTTGCACTTTGATACCATGTAAAAGAATGTTGATGCTTATAAAGTCGGGGTGTGCAAAGGTGTTGTGCGTGTGAGAGAATGGGTGTGCAAGCAAGAGAAGGACTTAAAGAAAACAATAAGAAATGAAATGTACACGAGGGAAATGAGAGCTTATGCATAAACTAAAACAAAAAAATCAATGATTCTCAACACATCGAATGTGGAAAACTCTTTTTTTGTCATCAATGCCAACCCCAAGGTTAGGGTACATATTCACCGTTTTCCTAATACATTCTCAACCATAGAAGCCATGCCCTTTCTATACATTTGATTGAGTACATCCAAGAATCAACGTCGATAGGTTATGGCACTACTCCCCTCATCCAAACTCAAAGATTTAGTTCAAGAGTTTGAAACGATTTCAAATTTTGAAATTTAAACTGAAATAATTTGTTCAAGAGATCTAAAACCATTAACTTGTGGTTTCAAGGTTCATATCTGGCTCAAACCAAGTTATTAATGATTATACACTTAAAAAGGGTTATTTCTTTAAAACTTAAAATAAACTAGAACTTAAAGAAGTGTCAACATTCAAAGTTAAAACTTCGTAATACACATTACATAATCTATAAAGTTAATCCGCATATTAAATAAACATTCTGAAAATTTCCCTCAAACAATTGAATTGTTAATTCACGATTTGAAGTTGGAACATTAAACTACAATAGTTGAGTTGAGTAAAGCTCAAATAGAATCCTTGAACTCTGAAGCCAAACTAAAGTATTATCAATTCCTACATGTCTAGACGTGGAACTTTCAACACATTGAAAATTTGAATTATGGCTGAATGAACCCAAAGATCATGGCGACACTTTATTGAACTCCCAATTCCATAATGATCTACAATCATAGTTTAATGGTCTTAGCTAAGATAGAATATTTGTACATGTGTGAGGTTTCTAATGTTTGTTAACAAAGTTATGCTAAGAAAGCTAATGTATATATCGGGCATAAAAATCTAAAACATGAAGCACTTTGTAAATTTGATTGGTAGCAAGTACAAATAAGACATTGTTTGTTTGCAAACAATGGTTACTCTTATAAATAAAATTTCAAATAACTAGATCGTGAAAGACACAAATGTACCATGGAAGAAGTCATATGGACTAAAAATTAACAAAAATTGATGTATTCCCCACAAGGAGTGTGTTGCCTCTTGGTGTCTCACACTGAGTGCACATCTATGTTCCACAATTGTTGGTCAAGGAGTCCAAGATGTCGTGTATTCTAATGGTGGCACACCGAGCAAGAGCAATTGTCAATCGCTCTTGAGCTGCTAACCTCATAACACTAATTTTCTAAAATTCCACCTACCTCTCTCACAGAGACAACCTTAATGAGAAGTGAACTAAAACCTATCAGAGGCTTAATCATTAACTATATGAAGACATGTACAAAAATACCCATATTAATGAACCATTAACTTATCACAACACATACAATAGAGAGAGTGGTTAATGTTTGGTTTGAAAGCTCTTAACACTAATCACTCATTAATATGATGAAGGTAGGTAGTTAGATAGATAGATATCTTTTTAATGTTTTGTCTTGCCTTCATTGTAGTACTCACCGATGCTAATATCTTCATGGGTTGTGCTACATATGATAGGTACTTAATAAGGGGCTTACATAGCTCTTAACTTCAATTGTTGTTTCCCATCTCCAAGCATTGTTGTTGCGCCTCGAGGGTTTGCTTAACCATGAGATTCGAGACATCAACCCCGAGTGGAAAGGACTACTTCATACTTCAAGACTTAAATCACTTACCTCTCAACTCCATGCAACTAAGGACAATATAAGCTAATCACCACACTATTTAAGAAATGTATATATTTGTCAATTAATTTCATTAGTCAATGAGAAGCATGGTAATCCCCATCAACTAATCAATAAACATAGAAAAGTGATGTATGGAGGAGTCAAGGGAAGGAGAGAAAGCATTAGAAGGTAGACTTTAGGCAATGAGACTCTTACCCTTCTATATAAGTTGGAAACTTTTACAATTCACTTCCACCTTAATGGGCATTGACAACTATTGCCTAATGATTACTTGTACAAAAGGGTTAGTTCTTGCACTTAATACAATGTTGCTTATTTACGTTAGAGGCCAGGTGCAATATCTTAAATGAAAAATATCAAGCTTGTACAAAAGGGTTAGTTCTTGCACATAAAACAATGTTGCCTGTTTACGTTTGAGACCACATGTAATATCTTAAATGAAACTTTTGAAGGCATTTGTATTGAAAAATATGACAATATTTTCTGAACGAAGAGTGGTATGGTTGCAAGATTCACATATCTTGTATCTTTCCAAGTTAATATTGATCATACATCTAAAAATTATTGAGAGACCAAGCACTCAATACATTTGTAACTACAGTTTTAATGACTTGGGCTATAGAGTTCAAAGACTCCACCATAGACCCAAGGACATGGTACCTACAACATTTCAATTCAACATGAAAGACTCCATATTAGCGTGCAAAAATAAATTACCATACATATATCTCTCTGGGGTACCAGTATCAATATATTACTACACAGTTGAAACACTGGAACTGTGTTCTCTCCACCACCAGAGTAATACTGACGTAATTGGAAAACAATGGATCTGAGGTAAAAGAGCATATGAAAATGTGGTACGTTTTGCTTTTAATTTTCAATATACCCATTTTAGGCTATTGTCATGAAAGACTGCAACTAATATGGCCGATATCGTCGTGAACTTCCACCAGTATTTGTTCCGCTACCATGTCCATGTCTCTGAGACTGTGAACCTCGACCAAAACTTCGGTGATCTCTGTATTGAGCAGGTATCCCTTGCATGCCGGATTGTTGCCTATCAAGCCAAAAGCCAAGTATTATTAAACTAATTTAAGAGAAATAATTGTTTGTAATCTTATTTATAGGAAATTTCATTTTCGTTTTTGAAATTTTTGGCTTCTTACAAGACATATCCCATCCGTCCATCGGGTAAAACCATTGGAACCATTGCCATTCCTGCTGGAGCTGGTCCTCTACCATAAATAACAGGCTGAAATCATTCAACACCCATATTAACCCTTCAGTTACATTTAAATAACCCTATAATCTTTTGCTACAAAAAATTCCTAAATGTTTAATTCTAATATTAAACATTACAAAATTAGGACAAAAAAGAGAAAATGTATTTAAAAACACCCATAGGTTTGAGAATTTTGAGTCTCTTCTACTACTGAAAATTCCAAGCTTTTGGAAGTTTTTGCTAAAAACATTTTATAACAGTTCAAAACACTGTCGTGTAAGTAATGCTACTATTATCATGGAACCACAAAAACTGCTAAATTTATGGAATGGTAACTTTTCCTCTTTTTTCAGAATTTCCTAAAGTACTGCTAGTAGAAACTGGGGACTGGCTGAATATCAAGTAGAAAAAGAAAATGTGGGATCTAAATTGCATCAGTGTACAAGAAACAAAAGAACACATCACTTTGGAGTGCCCTGGCCCCTACATATGTGCATTTCCGGTTTGGTTTCCAGTTGCTCTTACAAGGTTGTACTAGCTTTTGGGAACTCCAAATGAGGATGTAGCTGCTTTTTTGAATTCATAAGAAGGATGGAGCCATGGCTGTCTACATTGCTTGTCTACTTGACCATATAACCTAACTCATGAAGATCCAGACAGTGAATTTCAGAAACAGGCTTAGTTTTACTTTTGTCTTAAGATGAGATTACAGAGAAAGAGTTCATGTCGAGGAAATCTGTTAATCATTTCGAAAATCTTTAACAATACAAGGGGTATTTAGGTTTGTTAAGAATAAACATGGAAAAATCACCGAGACAATGTTCTTTTTCATGGAGACATAAAAGAGCAGAAATCTCTTTTGTTTTCTTCATATTATTTGCATGAAAAGGTAAGTGAGCCAATGTTTCTAATGGAAAACCATTTCTTTACTTTTTTTTATTCCTTTTGGTGTTATTGTTTGCTAACAGTAGCATCTGTACCTGTCCATATGCCTTGTTGAAGCCAAAACCTTGTGCATCCATCATGCCATACATGTCAGTGCTGATTCTAGATTGATAGAGTTGTGGTAGAATCCCAGGCCCCACAGGTGCATACATTGAGCTTGGTCTTTTCTCAGGCTGTGGCTTTGCTAGGCTTACTTCAAGTTCACGATCTAAAATAATGTGCTAAACAATCATAAGGTCACTCTTGGAATTGCTTCACAAGACTAATAATTTATAAGTTTATTACAATGACGGTCATCATATTATAACAAGATTATGATATATACATTTATCTTGACAAATCACAAGGGCCAAATATCTATATGGCATACCCCTACTTTGATTGTAGTTCATCAACTCCATGCTAAGTTGTTTTTTTTACCTTCAAGCATGTATTTTTGTCCCTTTTGGATGGCTTTCAACGCACTACTCCTATCGACGAAGTGTATGAATCCAAAATCACGCTTGGGCTGCCCGGGTCTTGATTGGGGTAAAATGACTTTGCTCACCTCCCCATGGGGCTCGAAGAGCTTAACCAACTGCTCTTGTGTAGCACCCTCTGGAAGATTACGTACATACAAGACCTTAACCTGATACCATTTTGCAAGCAAAGTGCAAACTATTATCCTCAAGAAATGCCTCTAAAATATTTGGGATTTTTATCAGAATAAACATTAATTCAAGGTAGACATCTAAAAACAGGGTATTGGTATGGTTTAACCCTACTTTTAATGTATGATTTTTATTTATTTTGATGCAGTTTTACGTAAAATATATTTAGCATTACATGAGACATGGCAATAGAGCTCTCTGGGCCACTGCCACGTTCTTCAGCCCAATTTACTGTTGGTGTATTTGTCCCAAATTTGAACCCAGGCATTGACAGCTTCCGCCTGGCATTTTCTGCACATGCATGATTGTAATACTCGACAAAGGAGAACCCCCGGTTCCGTTCATTATTCTGAGGATCCTGTAAAGATAATCAAGGAAAACCAGCTTTATATTTGGCCTATAACTAAAACATTTTTTTATTAGATCTCGTTCCAATCTTTTTATCAAACCAACAATCTAGTTCAAAGGCAACCTCGTTGCAGAAAACCAGGTGAGAGACCGTACCCATTTGTTGAAATGATCTTCGAAGGTTGGCCAAGGACAAGTGGTATATATAACAGATAATAGTTATAGTGCTAGTACAAAGCCTTCGTTCCAAACTAACACAAATCTATTGGTTTTTAATAGCTCTGAGGTAATTACTCCAAAAGAAGCATTAGTCTGTAGTTACTTAAAATTGAAGAAACATACACAAAGCTGAAAGTTTAGGGACTAAAATTGAAGAAGTATATAGAAAATATTGCATCATGATTAGCTGTGAGCGAAGGGAAGTATTTTCTGTAGTTATTAAGCTTAAAGTGGAACATTTGAATGAGGCTGAGGGTTTTGACTATGAGTTCCATACTCATATAGATGAATAGAAAACCTTGGATCACGATTACTCTGAAGTAATTACTCCAAATAAGGGTTAGTCCATAGTTAATTGAGAATACAAATAGAGATTCAAATGAAGCTTACAGTTTTGATATCTGAATATTCAAGGAAAAAATGTTCAAACTGAAGCTGAAAGTTTGGACAAAGGTATCTGGAAAATCTTGGGACAATTACACAACTATTTCTGCTCAAAAGACCGTACAACTAGGTAGCCTAAAAAGGCTGAATTTGGCATTCTAGGGAGAGTCTAGAGAGATTTCTTTCTTTTCTTAATGGTGTCCACTTTAAGCAAAAGAAGAACTACTTTATTGCATCAAGGGCAAATCCTTACTTCCTAGAATATTTATAGCACACTCCATTCCTTTCTTAAGGACATGCAACAAATCCAAAACATTCTAGTTCCCAGCTTCATCCTATCAACTTGGGATTCGCGCTCCTGGTATGTTTCCAAGTTAGGAACAACTTTATAGAACACCCACTTGTAGAGTAAGAAGCTAAAGAAAGAGGGGAACCTACCACAAAAGCAAGGGTAGAATATAGGAAGACCTCAACCTGCCAAGGAAATCCTGTCGCAGAGCTCAACGTTTATGGTGATTTTCTTCGCTTTTTCAATCAACTTTGTCAAGTGATGCCATTCTCAGCTTCAGCTAATATGTTCTCCAATGGTAAGACAATGCCATTGTCTATATTATTTAAAAATATGTCCTGAGGATATGTAGACTTGTTGTGTAAGCATAGGACCAAATGGGCATTGGGTACAAAAAAGAGGATAGACAAAGCCCAAATGGAGGTACAGAAATAAGGAGATGACATGTTTGTGAAAGCCCCATTAAGTACTGAAATACGAATAAGGGGATTGGCAATGCCTAAATGTAAGTAGTGAAATTTGTTTAGGAAAAAATTTACGGTCGGGTCCAACATAATGATGGAAAATATTTATAATTTATGTATGATATACTATTATCTTAATAGAGGCTGGAATCCAATATAAAATGATGCTTTTGGTAACAACTTAAGAGAATTTATGACTGAAACACTAAGGTTAGTGTAGAAAAAGCTGTGTAAGCTGAAAGTGGATGGATAAGTTATTTTTCAAGCTTAAGAGTTAAACTATTGGGAAAATCAAAATGCTGAATTTGCTGCTGATATAAATACTCTGCCTCCTGTAAGCTGCTGGAGAAAAGATCAAGGAACATAAAAGTTATACACAGAGAAGTAAACAATGAATAGCATCAAGTTAGCATAAGAACAATAAATAATAATCAAGATATAATTAGTAACATCCATTGCTTTCAATGTATACAATAATCGCCATTAATAAAGAACCAAATGCACACCCTAAAGAACCATACCAACTTAAAGCTAGAACAGAAGTTGCCTATTGAGAAGAAAACAAAGAAAATAAACAAGTTCATGTACGAACAATAAAATATCGGCAAGCATTGTTGTAACATCCATTAATTTCAATGCTTAGGAATCTTTCCCAGTACCTTATTGACTTAAGGCTAGCATATATGTTGCATATTGAGAAGCAAAGAACAAAAAGAAAAAAGTCATCCACATCCATTGCTTTTGATGCCTATTTAACACTCCCTCAACAAAAAACAAAATACACACCCTCAAGTGTATTACTGAATTAAAACTAGCATAAAAGTTGCATGCTGAAAAGGAAACAAAGTAACCATAATGACAATAAATCATTAAAACAACATCGCATACTTAAGGACAATAAATAAATCATTGATGATAGTGATATCATCATTAACATTCATCACATCCAATGGCCATATTACTTTCCCTCAACTACACATGGCTTCAAATATCTTACTCCCTTAAAGATATAGCAGAAGTTGAATATTGAAAAGTAAATGAAGAATAACAAGTTCGCATTAGTAAAATAAGCAAATCAGTAAGAAATATGATGCAATCATTCAAATCCAGGGGATTTCCATCATAACTGGGTATTCATATTTCAGATCCATCCATGTAGATTATATTTCCTCTCCATATAGATTGAGATTTCATTTATTGCCTGCTTAATAATTTATACAATAATAGAAGACATTTGACGAAATGGCTATAAACATACCATGAGCAGCTCCAAGTTGGTTATCCCAGGACCTCTTTCTAATAAAACTCTCTGAAATTCGTCCTTACTCCAGTTTTTTGGCACATTGCCAATAAACAGCTTATTTTTTGCTTGTGAAGACGAAAAACGCAGTTTCCGACCCTGTTTTATTCAGGTAAAAGTTTGAAATGAATAGATGACTTCAAACAGAAATAAATACAGAAAAGAAAATGCCCACTTTGATGCATAGAAAGGTCAGGTACTTTAAAAACTTACTTTCAATTCATATCCATTCAATGTCTCGATCGCCTTTTCTGCATCTTCTTTGTTTGTATAAGTCACAAAAGCAAAACCTTTGTTATCGCCCTTCTCATTATCCTTCATCAAACGCACCTGCTCTCATTGAAAACAATATTAATCATCATTGCTGTCAAACAGCAAACAGCTTTTGGCTCATGATGACAATTTTATGCCAAAACCTATGTAAACTCTCTATTCTTATAAATAGAAGTTTGTAGGAGACATGCAAAACCCTTAAACTCACTATGCTTACAAATGAAGCCCTTTTTCAGAGCAATGCCAAAAGGCTTATAGCAATGATTTTTAAAAAGATCTGCATTTTCTTAATCCTTATAGAAGAAACCTTTTCACCGATATACATTCTCTATCCTCACATAGTTTATAGGTTTGAATAATCTCTATCTCTCGGGACATTTGCCATTTTAGGCTATACATGACAGTTACATAACATCAATTTTATGCCAAAAAGTATGCATTGACTCCCTCCTTTTTTACAGAAGGAATGCATTTTCAGGGATATGCAAACCTATATACTCTCGCTCCTTACAGATGCCACCCTTTTCTCATAGACAATAATTGAATAATCATAAGGAAGAGAAAAGATTTAATCCACCTCAAAAAGTTCTCCACAGGAGGCACAAAGCTCTCTTAATTCATCTTCTAGTACTTCTTTAGTGATACCACCAACAAACACTTCTGAACCATGTGGTGGCCGAGCCAGGGGGTCTTCTTTATTTTCCTCGATCTTATCACGAGACTCATGTTCCTGTGTGAATGTCCCTTCTTCACGGGAACACCCCCCTCCCTCTTTGTTAGCATATTCAGTATGTCTGGCATCTCTTTCAAATTCTTGGGCTTGGTCTATTTCCTCATTACCACTCCTGTCAGACGACTTCAAAGGAGCATCTCTGGTACTCATATCATAAGTGTTTATGCCTGAGGCATTATCCTTCTCCACATCCTCTTCATTTCTCTGAACAGACTCTGTATAAGGCCCACTTTGATACCTGATACCTCCATTGCTGCAAAATGTACAGGGAAAAACTTGAGTTTAGTATAATAGCTTGCATTTGAAGTATTCAAAAATCACCTTTATATATTTTAAGTTGAACATAGTATTGAAACAACTGAAGTTTGGGATGTCTTAGAATAATAAAAAGAATGTTGAGAATCAGCTTTCCAATCTTGGAATTTAAAGTACAGATACATCCAGTTTTCAAGATGTTTTAGAGCATGGATACGTCCAATTTGAAGTTATTTTAGAATAAGAAAATTGGTGACGCACTTCATATTTGGAATTTGAAGACATAGATACCTCCAAAAGTTTTAGATAACTTATAAGAATAAAAACTTCAAATTTTGAAGATACAAGATGTTTAAGTATTTAAAATAGCCCTAAAAGTATCAAGACATGCGAATATGAGAATTTCAACCAATAAAGTTTTAGTTACCTTTTGGCAAAATTATTTTTCTCGAATGTTCCTAGTCGGCCATTTTCACGGAATCCAGGATCTTCATCATCATGTTCATCATGGTATATACCCATACCATCATCCTCCTCAGGCATATCCAAATCAAGGCCTTCTTGGGCTTCTTCATCTTCTATGTCTTCTTCATCATCCTGTTGAAGACACCCACAAATTACAAAATATTAATCGATCATTCTTGAAATAATTGTAAGATTGCCAAATGGAACTCTCGTTACGTCATAGTATTCTTTCTCTCCAAGTCACCAGACACCACCCCTGACCAAGGACAGGCATTATGTACCAGGCTCAGGTATAGCAAGGAAGACGCAGCCACATTTACTGAATCTTAGAGAGGAAGAGACACAACTAAAGCTCGAGCACTAATATTACAATTTCTCAATGAAGTAGGAAGAATTGTCTTCCTCAAAAGCAAGTTATATTATGAGGGTTAGATGCCCCCGATTTTCCTTAATGATGACTTGATAGATGCAAATTGAACATAGAAACAATGTATGTCACAGATCATACAAACACGCAAGGAAGGTAAAAGAGCCCTCTACCAGGATGTATGTGTTGCTATCAACAGCAAGGCCATTGAACGGGGATTCATGACTTGCGAGACAATAGAATCAGAACTGCACATTGCAATTTGAAGCAACAAGAGGGCTGTCTAAAAGGATGGTCATGTTATCAACAGCAACGCCATCACATAGAAGTTCGTAGACCGTTGAGACAATAGAATGGAATAAAACATTGCAGTTTGGATCTGCAGTGGAGCACTTTGGACACCTTGGGAAGCATGATTGAGGTAATGGTGGTACCAGGTATGCTCCTCACTGAGAGACATCAATGTCCGGAGAAAATAAAGACATGCCTATGAGGAAGCACAATGTTGGGATTCATACCACATATTTAAGAGAAAAGACTAGGGTATTGCCTATTGATGTGTACGAGAACCTGTAGACCTGACCAAAATCAAGGATCCACAACTATGGCATTCTTATGCCGAAAGCTTGTACCATGTCCCTCACCAACCCCCTTTACCACAATCATCAGAGATTCAGCTCATACAACATTGAGAAGGCCATTTGGCGCTTTCAACATGAACTACAGGCAAACACCTCATATACATGATAAGCAAGTGTTGCCTATCCTTGCACTCATGTTCAATATGGCCTTCATAGAGAAACTTCCCAACACAAGAAGTATGCACATGGCTGTGCCTGTTCATAAATCATAAGCCCCCTCCAACTACAGAACAATTGCATTATCATAATTGGCCACACATTCGCCAAATTTTATGGAGTGGTACTTGAAGAGGACTTCAACACTTACGTTGAGGTTGAAGAGATACAAGCCCCAGAACAAGCTGGATTTCGCAGAGCCTTCTCTACCATTGACGAAATCTCTACATTACATTGATTGGCAAAAGCACAGAAGAAGTGATTGTATTGATGCTAGTATATTTCTGTGACACCCTTGATATTATACCAAGGGAATGCCTCCCACAAGACTCTGTGCACTCAAAATTCCTTTTGACATGATGAAGCCTATATACGCACTATACGAGCGAGAGTTGGAATGAGTTAGGTGTCTAGGGAAGTTAAGATAATCACAAGGAGCATAGATGTGACATAAGGATGCCCAATTATTCATGATCTAACATAGTTCAGCAAATAATCAAAAGCATTATCTACTTATCAATAACACACCCCCGACCTTCACTATACGATCGACCTTAGGTGTCTAGGGAAGTTAAGATAATCACAAGGAGAATAGATGTGATATAAGGATGCCCAATTATTCACGATCTAACATAGTTCAGCAAATAATCAAAAGCATTATCTACTTATCAATAACATGCCCCCGACCTTCACTATACGATCGACCTTAACCAATTCATGCAAGCATTGTGTGACAGGCACATCGTGGATGTTGGCATAGTCTATTAAGTGGGAGTACTAATCTAACTTGATGGTTACACATATGCCAATTTTGACCAATTGTTCAACAGATTTGAGGATTTGACATTGGGCTTCACATTCTCTTTGGGAAGCAATATCACCAGCTAGAGTCACATAAAGCAATCTATTGTGGCTCTTCTGAAGCATGGGGCCCATACAACTCTACTGTGATAACCTCAGCAACTTACAGCTAGTACAGAACCTGGCGTTCCATGCACACACACATTGAGGTTCATTTCACTACATCAGACAGGGGATTGCAACTGAAGATGTAGATCTCCAACATACTCTGACAAATCGATAAATGGCAGATATTTCCACCAAAAGCACTTGAAACAGACAACCTCAGACAATTACTTCAGTACTTGGCCCACATCTACTTCATCTGCCCAGTTTGCAGGGGAGTACAAACACAAGCAAGGATGATCCAAGCTCACTCATTCACATGCATGGTGAGGAAACCACCGCCCTTACTGTTGTATTCAATCTACACGATATCTCATATACAATCCACTCTCATCATGACAGGTATTGAGAAAGTAGTTACACAGTAGTGAGGTAGAGTTGTATAAAACAAGCTCCTTCTTATATATAGTTATGATTAAAGTCAATAATATAGATAATTAGCATTCTCTTAAGAATACTCTTATGATTGTAACGTTTCTCCAGTTGTTAATATATGTTCTTGCCTATGTTATGCTCTTTCCCTCTTGTGCACACGCACATAATATGCAATGCATAATACACATCCTACCTAATCGATTTCATTGCGTATATACACTTGATCCTCCATGGAATTATGTTCTCTAGTTCTTCACAATGATGACTTTGTAATTATTTTACTACAGATGTCTTTCATAAACGTAAATAAGATTTAATTAAACTAACATGCTTATGTTGGGTTATGGGTTTTGCTGCTGTTGTTGTACCAAGAGACAAAACAACATTCCTATGACAAACACCAAATACTCAAAGGAAAGGGAGATCACTACATCTCTAACCCCAAAAAGGTCCAAGAGACCTGTCTTAACTTTTCATAATCATCATTGGAGGATCCATTACCACACATTGACTACATGTACACGAGACACATATAACAAAGAATATTATTCTCTAGCTTTCAAACTTGAGTTACCCAAGAGATAAAACAACACTCCTATGAATACAGACACATACACCAAATACTCTATCTCTAACCAAAAAAAGGTTCAGGAGATCTTAACTTTTCATACCCATTACTTGGAGGTTCCATTACCACACATCAACTCACATCCTGAGATGATATAACTAGATATCAAAACTTGTATACTTGACACACATAAGAATGCATATTATTCTCTAGTTTTCCGACTTGATTTACCCCTTCTTTAAGACCTTTGTTATTTATTGATGTCGTTTGTATCTGATCAGTTTCTACCCCTTACCAAGTTTATATTTTTGCTATGTTTTGTTTTTCATGCCCAGAGCACATACATAACAAGATCCGGGTCGTAGGTTCTTTTGTCCTATGGAAGACATAACATCCTCTCTCTCTCTCTCTCTCTCTCTCTCTCTCTAACATTCTGTTACAATACCTCGTCTGCTACTTCGATTTCTTCGTGCTTATTGCCCACTTCCATTACATCTCCATCCCCATGTGCATCATCTTCCTCTTCATCTAGAATATCTTCAATCTCCTCTTCTCCCATGACCACTTGATCTAGCTCAGAAGATCTCACCATTCTTGTCTCCAGTTCAATATGAATTTAGGCAAGGTTGAACACCTTAATGTGAAGCTAAATCCTGAAAGGGACTAAAAAGTGAATTGAGAAGCTATATTAGAAATACGATCAGCAAAAAACTTCACCTTCTTTTCTTGAGATTGGGTTGACAAAAATAGTAGAGCTAAAATTAAGCTCTTCGATGTAATGGCACTTTAGGATTTAAATTTAATTTCTCTACTTGATGTATACTCAAGAAATAGAAATTGGGCAGTGGAAACAAGGAAAAAGACAAAGTACAAAATTTTAGACTCGCTCTCTTAAATAAATGAAGTTTGAGCTAGCAAGAGAAAAACAGAGAAATAGCAAAATTTATGTTTTCTTTTAATTTTGCTCTACCTGATGGCTAAGTACGAATTGCAGTTGGAATAGGGGAAATACACAGAAAAAACAAAAGATGCGGAGAATAAGTAAATGGATTTTGGGCTAGCAAGAGAAAAACAGCAAAATAGCAAAATTTCTGTCCTTCTTTACCTTTGCTCTACCTGGTGGCAAACATTACAAGTATTGTAATCTTAAATATCCACGAGATTGAGAGTGAATTTAGCAAAATGAACAGGAAAAATTTTAGGTTTTTTTCTATACCTTAGGAATTTACCTTGGGTATGTAAACAGAGAACTGGTGGGAAAACAGAGATCTAAGCAGTAATATTAGTCTTTTTTTCCCTACTTAATGGATCCTTATAAGGATTCTAGAACTCGGGTTAAGAAAAGAAAAGAAAAGAAACCAAAAACAAAAAGCAAAAAATCACGAAGTCTAGAAGCTCTAGATTATTAAAAAGAAATTTACCCTTTCCCTTTTCTGTCTGATATGGATGGATGATCCTCAAGAATCGAAGATTTGTGTTACAACGAAAGAAAGGAAGACAAGATAAAAGAGAGACGAAAGAACAGAGGGATACTACCAAAAACTCTTTATCTATTATTTCTAGGGCTTCCCATACATACATACATACATGATTACATCCATGGATGGCATCATCGTCACTCAGACAGACAGTCGGAAGGAATCAAATTCCCATAAAATGCCCTCCCACATTTATCCTTTATCTCCTATATGCCCCTACCAATTTTGCAAGTGTCGTAACCTTAACATTAACAAGGGATCCATTTAACAAATCGGCAATGGTTTGGTTTGAACAGAAACAAACCGAGAAACCGTGGCTTAATTGCGAGATGTGCAATGCTTTTTAGGCTTTGCCAATTTCTACCGCAAGTTTATACAGGATTACTCAAAGCTTGTTCTGCCTCTCACATAGCTTACCAGGAATGGGTCAATCGTTCGTTTGGTCTAAAGAAGCGGACATGGTTTTTGAGAGTCTTAAGATGGCATTTACATCAGCTCCTATTCTAGCTCATGTTGATCCAGAAAAACCATTCATCATTGAGGTAGACACGTCGGATTTCGCCTTGGGTAGCATTTTGTCACAACAAGGTGATGATGAAAAGCTACATCCTGTGGCTTTCCAGTTTGACACGCAAGTTTGACGCTGCCGAAATCAACTATGGAATTCATGATAAGGAGCTATTAGCAATAGTGGACTCTTTTACGCAATGGAGGCATTTTCTAGAAGGATCTTCTCATCAAGTCACCGTATTTAGTGATCACAAAAACCTTGCCTACTTTCAGAATTGTTGTGTGTGTGTGTGTGTGTGTGTGTGTGTTTTTCCCACAAAAACTATACTCCATTGGTATTAATTTTAACAATGCCAAAAGCAATCTACAATTTGTACATAATAGTTTCCACTCCACAAGTGTCTATAAAAAAGACCAAATATAAACGATGGCCTTTGGCAAGATAAGGCTAATTATGTCCATGAAAACTCTCTCAGCCTTTGCCAACAAGACCCATTCTCAACCTATAAACAAATTCTTGTGGTCCAAGAGAATACATATCTTTACATATCTTGGTGGTAATCCTAGTCAACATAGCCCGGTTTGTCCACCCTGGCTAGTAGACTAAAAACTCCATATATGCCTTTGATTCTGCCAATATTGGAGTTGTTCACCATCACTTGACTGTCCACTAGGGTGATGCTATTTGACAAATGTTTTGTACACAACAGTTGAAGACACCAAAATAGTCCATGATGCACCTGACGCTTGGGTAAAACGTGATGGGCTGCCATGGATAGCCCCCATGTATCATCTCCCAAATCAAAACGACCATGTCCATCTCCATGAAAATTGAAATGTACTTGTAATAATCTCCCTATAAACAAGATGAACTATGTCCTCCACACCTCACACCATCTGCTTCGATCCCCACACCGTCTTCACTCTTAAGAATAGACAAATTGCTTCATTCAGTCCACATCAACCATCTCGCCGAATACCACCAATGTCTTGTGCAATTAACAACAAAATAAGTGAAAAATGATTCCTCATCCCCTAATGATCTGCTTCGGTCCCCCCCCCCCCCCCCCCCACCATCACTCCTAAAAATAGACAAATTGCTTTATTCAATCCACATCCACCATCTCGCCGAATACCACCAATGTCCTATGCAATTAACAACAAAATAAGTGAAAAATGATTCCTCATCCCCTCATGATCTTCTTTAGCCCTCACACCAACACCATTCATCCTCTCGCCATGACAAACATGCTTCAAATCCCATTGCCATCATCCCGCAACCTATGAGAACCATAATATTTTCTTAACTCAACCCATATCTGGAGCATCTCACTGACCTTATTCCATCTCACTGATTACCGTGATCCTGTACTAACAACCAAAAATGAGTGAAAAACAATTCCTCCCCTTCTCATAATAATCTGCTTCAGCCCCCACACCAACATCACTCATCCTGATCCCAAAAACAAAAAACCAGCTTCGTCATGTCCCCATCCACCATCTCGCTATCTCCGATTCTCTCAGGATTCCCGCCTATTACTGCTAAAATCCACTGAGGTCCTGTGCAAATAACAAAAAATAAGTGAAAAATGTTTTGTCCTCCCCTCATGATCTACTACAACCCTCACCCCATCGACACTCATCCTCTTGTGATGACAAATATGCTTCAAACTCCATCGCCATCATCCCTCAACCTATCAGAACCATAACATTTTCATAAGTAAGCCCTGATCTGAAGCATCTCGTTGACCTTCTTGCCATATCACCGATTACCTCGAAAATCCTGTTACACTAACAACCAACAAATGAGTGGAAAAAATCCTCACCTTCTCATAATAATTTGTGACAACCCCCACCAACATCAATCATCCTGATCACAAAAACAGAAAACCAACTTCCTCATGTCCACATCCACCATCTTGATGTCTCCGATTATCACAGGAATTTCGCCTCATACCACTAAAATCCTTCTTATACTACTCTACTTCAGCACCCACAACATCATCCCTCATCCTCATGTCTTCATCCACCATATGGCTATCTTCAATTGTCATCAACACCTTATACATTAAAATAGCCTTCCTACATGCCGCAACCGTCTCCTCCATGTTGGCTCATGTTGTTCGCAGTAAGAATGGTACTAGTGGCGGGAACAACCAACGAGGTGGTACTAGTTCCACCAAACCTTAGAGCCTGCATCTAACATTATAGGAATAGCTGACCAAACTCGTCGAAATCTCCTTCTTTTTCGAATAGATGTGTTTCCAGAGCCCTTATAACTGTCATACTCACCTTTAACTGTATGTACTAATAAGTTCCAAAAAGACTTTACCTGATCCACAACGTGGGATGTAACTGGAAGAGAGTTTGCAAGAAGGTTGAACATATGCCTCCAAAAGTTTGAGATGAACTGGGGACCACGATCACTTATAATATCATCCAGAAGACCATGGTGCCAGAACACCTCCCACATGGGTAACTCGGTTGTTTTACTATGATATTCTTGTATAATGTACATGCTTATCACAAATTTCAGGCGTGGAAATCACTAATCACATATATAATCATGTGATAGATTTCTGTGTGGTAATGGTATACATATGATGTATGATGTATGTATATGACTCATTCATTCAGCAGTTCATGATTCTCACACCTGAATCACAGGCACAAAAAGATGGACAGGAATGAAGACTGAAAGACCGAATTTATGTACATATATTTATGTGTATTAATCTGATTGCTTGGAAATTTGTACTCAGAGTGCAGGAGATGCTCTGGGGGTTCAGGAATTATATATTGCTCAAGCCTATTCATTGATTGAATGATTGGGACATATTTCTCATCGGAAAGGTAATAATAAGCCTTTTAATTACCATCACCAATCACCATTACCATCCATTCTGACTCCAATATTCTCAATTGTATACATACACACATACATACTGATCATATGAGCCATCATCTTATATAATTCAATCATAGTTCATTATTTGTTGGACAGATAAATCTTTACCATTACCATTACCATTACCATCCATTCTCATTATATATATATATATATATATATTAAATTGCATACATAAATACATACATACTGATCGTATGATCCATCTTATGTAATTCAATCATAATTCTTATTTTGTTAATCGACAGGAAAATCGTTACCATTACCATTACCGTCCATTCTGATTCCAATATATTAGATTGTATACATACATACGTACATACAATACACTACATACATACATACTGATCATATGACCCATTTTATATAATTCTATGATTATTGATTCATTATTTGTTTTTGGACAGGTAAACCTTTACCATTGCCATTGCCGTTACCATCACCATCCATTCTGATTCCAATATATTAAATTGTATACATACATACTGATCATATGGCCCATCTTTATATATATAATTCAATCATAATTCATTGTAAATTAATGCTCCATAATAATTGTTTCCAATGCTCCATAATAATTTATACTTGTGAATCGTGATCATAGTATTTGAAGAAACACAAGAAGAAGGACCTTGGCCAAGCACTCGACAAGATAAAGGAAGGTAAAAAAGCTGCATTTGGCTGTCTTTTTCTTCTGCATTCAGCTCTAAATCCTAATGAGTTCTTTAATTCTTTCTACTTTTAAATTGAATTGGTCTGCCCTGCATTAATAAGAAGCGAAAAAAGGATTAATGAATGGATTGGATGGTTGAATCTTTTTTTATTCACAATCCACAATGATTTAATGAATGAAAAGATTGTGATTTTGTTTATAATGTTATTTGAAATGGCAGAGCTTATGCTTGTGGGTTTCATCTCATTAGCTCTCACAGCCGGTGAAGACCTTGTCTCTGAAATCTGTGTCCCTTCCAAATGGCTCAAAATAATGCTCCAATGCAATGATGCAGACACACAGAAGAAAATAAGCGATCTGGATTATGATAAATGTGGCCCTGTAAGCACCCAAGATTCAACTGAATGTCTCTAATTTTTCCTGCATAATTTAATGTGTGAGATTAATCAAAAGGATTCTTCAGCCTTTGGATTACTTCTCTGCATCTTTCAGTAGTATGTGTGAGCCTTCATGGGATCTAAATTTTCTGATTTTGTTAGGGCGAATCGCCCTTCATCTCGAATCAAAACCCTGCACTAACTTCACATCTTCTTGTTTGCCTTGGTTATGTTGCATGTCTTCATCAGTGCTCTGACTATGGGCACTGCAAGATGGCAGGTATAAAATCTCTTTTAATCTTATTTTCAGGGATCAAATTAATTTGTAACAATTGCATGATCTGGTGCTAATTATGTCTTAATTCATGTTGGACCTTAACATTAATTGTATGATATCCCCAAATTAGTTGGTTGATTAATCTATCCGTTGCATGAACACTAATCATTTGATGGTGTTTGATGGTTGAAGGTGAATAAGTGGAGGGCATGGGAGGAGAGAGCATCAGAGAAAGAAGATCGGTCGACTTCAGGTAATAATCATTTTGCCAAATTTCTTCTATATGTATTAGGAAGGAATTAATTACAGAGTTTAATTCGAATTCCCTAGTTCTGTTTAGCTTCTAAGTTGCTTGGATTAAAGATATTGCTTGGTTTATACATGATCCAAAACATTATGTATGGTATTGTTGGCAATTATAAAGAAGAAATTTCGCTGCATAATTAAACCAATGAGAACCAGGAATTCCACCAAGTTTGTGTAATTGTTATTACATTCAGCTCATCAATGTTAATTATTATAGACACTGCATCCATTGCTGATTTGATAATGGTAGAAAATAGGAGATTCAAAATTTCAGAAGACCTTTCCAGTTTTATAATTCACAATATTCAAAATTGGATTAAAAAGTTTTATTTTGAAGATTATATTGCAATACGATCAAACCTTTTAAACATTAAACATATATTCTATGGACTAAATCTAAACATTGAACAAAGATTCTATGGCTAAATCTCAACATGAAACATATATTCTATGGACTAAATTTAAACATTGAACAAAGATTCTATGACCAAATACAAACATTGAACAAAGATTCTATGGACTAAATCTAAACATTAAACAAAGATTCTATAGACTAAATCTAAACATTAAACATATGTATGACCAAATCATTTCCATCAACTTAAAGAAGTGGACCAATGTTATTATCTTTTAATGGTAAGATCACAATAGTTTGAACCATGAAGAGTATATTGATTAATGGTATTAGGTCTAACTTCAAATTTTCTTGACTTGAAGATATTCGTCTTTCAAAGGAAACAACTTTTGCACGACATCGCATCTAGACTACCAACCCAATCTTGGCTTGTGCACTATGAGAACTCTATGTTATTTGTCTTTGCTTTCTTATATGTATATACATTGACCTATCGACTATACTTTTTTGTTACTACATAGTAATTGACACTAATATTTACTTGACTTTCTAGCATGCATTCACTAGAATGTTTCGCAAAAGCCCGTCTGAATTGGATTTCCAAACATTAAGACGTGGATTTATCAAGGTATATCGATAATCATCTACCTATCGATCCATCTATATATGTCATAACAATGATAAATTCGCCCATTTATACGTATATCAAAAGTTTTAGCCCCTCTGGCATTAGTTTTTTCTAATCACAAATCACTATTTTGTATATCTATTCATAACATTGCTACATTAAATAGACTCATGTGTCAACCTCAAGTCAAACTACATTTGACTTCCACAAATATGTGATCAAGACATTGGAAGATGACTTCAAACATGTGGTGGGAGTGAGGTAATTTGTGGTTGTAGTGTGTTTTTTCCTACAAATTATCCCCGCTCTCGAATGGGGGCATATAATACATCTTACTCACATGATAATTGTTTTCATCATGGATTTACATTGAATAGTCCTGCTTCATGGGTCTATAGCATTATCTTAATGTTCGTGAATGTTAATGGTGAGTTATTTCTACCTTCTTTCTCCATGTTTCTCTAATGTGTATCCTATGAGGGGTTGGTTCATTGGGTAGAACTTGTATTAAAAACCTTAAATTTAACCATGCCTCATTTTGGTTAGCATACAAGCATAATGATTAGGATTCTCAACAATCAAGTATGTAGTATAATGCACTATTTAGCATAACTTCAATCTAAAAACTTAGATATTTAACAAGAATGTAATTTTCTTAGTGAGGATAATGTTTAGGATTCAAAACTATGGTATGACATGCATACATCTCACCTTACATCAATATTCTTGACATCAATGTAGGGCATTTAGGCTAGAGTTAGATTTCTAAACTTTGCAAATAGGAAAACTAGGAAAAATGGGAAAAAATGTATATCTTATAGGTGGAGTTATAAGAAGTTTGTCATGTGAATTTTAAAAGAAAGTATTGATGGCCATGCTCTAGAAATAAAGTGGTCTTGCCATTTTGTGTCATTTGCACGTATATATCACTTTCTCATAGCGGGGATAATATATGTCTTACTCAGACATACTTTGGCATGAACTGTATGTCAACTAACCTATATATGCAAACTACAGGTTGGGCAACATTATATTGGATTTCTATCCCACAATTTCTTGTAAGTTGTAATATTTCTCATCTTTTCTGATTAGAAATGTTAAGAGAAGAAGCATTTATCTTATCTAATATTATTATCAGGCTGATTATTTATTTTTTTAATGTGTAAATCTTGATTCACCAGCTAGTCATCATAATTGGTGCAAGACTAGAGCACACCATCACAAAGATGGCAATTCAATTCCTTGATGCTAATGCGGTAGTAGCAGGCTTGCCTGATGTGAAATTAAGCAATGATTTATTTTGGTTCAAGCGTCCACATCTCATCATCAAATTCATTCACGTCATACTTTTCCAGGTTAATTTCACATCATTTATATGTTTTTGTGTACATCTACATGGTGCTAAACTAGTAAAAGGTGGTGTGCAAAGTACCAATCTCAAATTGATTTTTGTTATGTCTTATGACTTTTGGCACAAACATTTGACACTTGATGAGCTCTTTGCAACAACATGCATAACCACTACTTTCAACAACCAATTTAACATCAACAATTAATAGTTACATAATACATAGTTACCTTAAAGTGGTGGGATAACTTGGCAAATACCATTTTTTGCTTATAAGTATCTGTGTTAGTCTTTATGGTTATTGTTTGTGTGTATCAGTAACAACAATATCTACCGTATGAATGATTAGAAAATACCTAGGCAAACAACTAAATGATTTTTGAGATTGCATGTTTGGAAATCAGTCATGGATTGCCCTAAAAGGATAAAAATTTTGCTCATGGATGAGTTTGAAAGAAGTGAATCATTGTTTTAATTTTTTTCCCCACACAAATCATTGTTTTAATTAGCAAGGGTAAGGGGTGGTATTTGCTATTAACGACATGCATATTGAGGTCATGTCACATTGTTTCATCTTGAAAGCTTTGCACATGCCCAAGCATCACTAACCACATCATAGATTAAGCTTTCCACCTCATTTAGCTATGACGAATGCATTGTATGGCTTCACATGGGTTAAAGGGTTATATTTAAAAATAGAACTTGAAAGGAGACTATTGAATCTCATGGAGATACCATCGACATGCATGTGTTTCTTTTCCATTCCAACAAAGATTGATGGAACTAACTTCCATTTTTTTTTTCCAAATTTGGTGTTAAAGAGAGACCCTCATACGACAATTAAACTTGCTAAAGACATAGTCCCAAATAAGAGACTTCTCAAACCCCCAAATATAGGAGATTTTAGATGTACAAACATAATAGTTGTCTTCTTTCTCCACAAGAGACCTAGCCCACACGCGCTCCTTTCAATCAAGTAATTTTAATTCAACAAAAAGTTGAGGTGTGCATAATTTTGCTTGAATCGAAGTCTTAAACCTCTTCAAGTATGCTTGAATCCTAACATTGATCCGCTCAATAATAGATAAGCAATATTGTCAATAACCCTCCAATATTGATTGCATTGTTGGTTATGTTCTAGATAGTAATTCATCTCTTTGTAAAACCTATCTTGCTATTTTCTTGCAACCAAATGGACATCTACTTGGGCTAGTCATATTCCCTAAGCTAGACTTGTGAATGCCAATCATATGAACTCAAGAGTAAGCTCGAGGTATACAAATCCTCGCATTGGGAAATTCCAATCAATGTAATTGTTTGAATTTCATAAAACTATACACATGTAATAACAACGAAAGGATGGAAATTGCATAGAACAACCTTGCCTTAAAAAATTACAAAATATCCATAATTTGATGACTTGTGAATGCCAATCATATGAACTCAAGGGTAAGCTCGAGCTATACAAATCCTTGCATTGGGAAATTGCAATCAATGTAATGGTTTGAATTTCATAAGACTATACACATGTAATAACAATGAAAGGATGGAAATTGCATAGAACAATCTTGCCTTAAAAAATTACAAAATATCCATAATTTGATGACTTCTCAATTAAACATATATGCAGTGGAGCTATTGGTATACAACTAATAAAGAACATTTAACATTCTAAGGCTAAACCCATATTGTTCAATGTAGTTTCCACAAAACTCCATTAGATGTAATCAAATAATTTCTCAACATTTACATACACAATCAAGAATTTGTGATTTGTGTACTCCAAACTAAAGTAAAATTAACAATGTTATCCATCTTTATCTTCATGGTATAAAACCATAAATTAGGATGGATGCCTTTAAATAAGTATTCTTTAATTTGATGTATTATTAACTGATATTGGTTCTAATATGAAAGAGTTTCACATAAATTCTTATTTAGAAGAAGTTTCTTAAATTTCCCAAATTTCCACCTGAGTATGTTATACTTTTTGTTGAATTTGTAGTGTTTACAACTTTTATTATTATTATCAATATTTCCCAATTGTATTAATGGATGCAAAATGCAATCACAATCACCACGACCCCAATTTTAGATGGTTGAGGAAAGGAGAAGCTATTAGATACTTGGGCTTCAAAATTGGTATGGACATCGATCAAGCAGAACATTACAATCTACTTGTGGACAAAATAAAAGTGAAGTTAATATGGTGGAATGCAAGAAAACTATCCTTTGCGGGCATGATTGTGATTGCAAATCAGATTCTAATGGCCACTATTTGGCATACTGCCACATGCTGGATAATTGTGCCCAAGTCGATGAAATTGATAAAAAGGGTTATCAGAAATTTCTTATGGGGGGGCACAGAGGAAAAACAGGCATGTGCAAAGGTTGCTTGGACCACGGTTATAAAAAGGAAAAGTGAAGGGGTGGTGGGATTGATAGATCCCGTGGTGCAAACGAAGGCCTTGCTAGGCAAACTAGTGGTTAGGAGCCTACAACCTCCTGAAGCACCTTGGAAAGTTCTATGGTGACTTAGATGGAAGATGTGGTTGCCGAGACAAGGTGGACGCTGGCCAAGCAACCCATTTTGGGGCTTTGTACCTGAAATGAGACCCAAATATTGGGGAAGTATGCAGAGTAGCTGTTCTATTGGAATTATGAAAGCATGGCAAGAAATCAGAAAGGGGATCACATGTAGGTGGAGAAATTATGCATATGCGCGGATGTACATGCCAATTGTATGGAACCCATTGATTAGAGATATGGATGGGCTGATGATAGGCCAAAAAGCAGGTTTCAAATGGGTTGAGTTAATCAACGCCCAAGGGAATGCATTAGTGGAGTGGGAGAGGTTTTTGTCCAATGAGGTGGGCACTCAAAAGGCTAGACTATGGAGAATAAGCAGTGGTAAAGGCATGCTCAAGAGAATTACAGATGCCATTGCATGCTACAGGAATACCGCGGACAAGAAAGAAGTACCAACCTCTGAAATTGCGTGGACAAAACTTATAGATGCCGAGAATTGTTTAATTGGCATTAAGGGAATGAAAGTAGAATCAAATGAGGTATTCTACTACAAACTAGAGCACGACATGGTAAGAGTTGAGCAACTAGCCTTTCAAATAGAAAGGCCGATTAGGCTAATCGCAAAAAATGGCAAGAATATGATTATTGACCCTAAACCAACGAAAATCACACCGGCGACAATGTGTTGGCCTATACAAGGGCATTTGGATTGGTTATCATGGGACCCAACGATGTATTGTTGGAGAACTCAAGGACGAACTAATGGGGAAAAGTTGGTTCAAAATTTCAGGTATAACACGAAGATTGGGAGGCAAATTATTCTAGAACAAGAACACGACAAGATTGCAACAAGGAAATTTTGGATACAGGATGACATTAGTGAGATGAAACTAGATAAATTTTGGAGAATGATATGGCATGACAAATATGACCGCAAGATAATGATGTGTTTATGGCTTATTGCACATAAAGCCTTGCCGGTAGGGACATGGGGTAAAGGCCCCAATGTAGACCCTAGATGCATTGCTTGTGGACAGATAGAAAGCATTTCCCATTGTCTATGGGAATGTTGCGAGGCAGTGGTTGTATGGGGAAGGTCACTATGTTTGCTTTGCCATGCCTCTAGTTTGTTCACCCTCAACTGGGGACATGCTTGCTGGATTTGTGTTAAGGATGATGTGGCGAAATACGATGGCACATGCGATGCTAAGTACAGAGGGGAGAATGGCATTGTGTGGTTGATCACTGACAACAGGGTACCTACAACTTGTGCATAGAATCAAAAACTTGGAGATATTTGGATGTTACTTGCCTCCATTACTATATGGTATATATGGACAGCAAGGTGTACAAGGGTATTTTCAGCACACAAACACCCCCCCTGTTGAATCGATTAAGCTAATCTGGCACACATTAATAACTACACTAAGAGCTCAATATGAGTGGATTGATGGTACGAATGATGTTGTAGAACTAATGAGGCTGAATTTTCGAAAGTGATGGTGTACTACACCGATGGCCGCAACAAATGGAATGGATATACTATGGAAGTATGAAGTACCCAAATGGTTGTTCCCCCCTCTTATTAGATGAACGAGGGGCGTGAAAGACATGGCATGTGGGATAGTGAATGTAGGTGATGTGCATGAAAGGATGGCTAGAGCCATATGTGAAAGTGTAAGATAAATACGCAAGATCTCTTGTGTAGGATAGGATAGTCTTGGCTCGGCCTTCCCAAGAAAGGGATCGAGTTTTATGTATATTTTAACTAAAGGAGTATTTATTCTTTTTTGAAAAAAAAAAGAAAAAAAAACATATGGGGCTTTGTAAGAGATGGAATTTTAATACTTGACCTATACTTTCATATATCTATATCTATATCTCTACATGCATACATACATTACACATACATACATACGTATATGTATGTATGATACCTCTTATTAATATTAACTTTTCTTGCTCTCATTTTTTAGGTCACTTTCTCGAAAAATGAAGACTCTTCTTTATTCCATGAAACTTATTCAATCATAATAAGTCTATTATTAGAGTAAGATTTTAGAGCGAGAAATGCCCATTTTTTCGTAGTAAAAGTTGTGAATTTAAACTTATTATCACATTAGGCGATCTTTTCTTTTAGTGTCATCTCATTGATCGTGTGTCGCTTTGTTACACTCCCAATTTATACATTGGTTTCACAGGTATGCAAAATGTATTTTCCCAATGTATGCATTGGTTTCAACTTAAGATTCCACGCACAAGCATATATTTTCATAATAATTATATATAGAGAAAAGGGTTAGCCTTATTGTCATGTATTGCTAGAGTTTTTAATTAGGTACTTGGATGACAACTATCTTGTCCCATGCATGTTGAGTAGACGAGCCTTGAAATTTACCTTGAAATATAATTTATACGTAAACCCGAGAGTCCAATGACATTTAATTTCTAGAAACCAAAGGATAGTCTCGACTCTCAACTTACCATGCATTACTCCTTAGAGGATGGTGCCATTGGGTGGAACGACACCGAAATTTGATACACGATCCAAGGATTGAATGTCTAACAATGTAACACACTTTTCCATCTCCTTCAATGTTGATGGATCTCATGAAAATGTACTCTTGAAAGTTTTATAAATCCAAAACTTGCATTGTTAATGAGACAATTGATAGGTAATCGGACGTGCCCCGTTCCTAATGTTCAAAGTGCATTGGTATAGATTGCGAAGATATAGGACATGTATTAAGCTATATTTTTGAGAGGGAGGGGATTTACGGTCTTAGATGGGTAGTCTTATGGAATTGTGCCAACTTGAAAATCATCCTTACCCTTTTTTTTCTTTTTTTTTTTCCAAAGAAGAATATACTCCATTAGTTGCACGACCTTGGAGCACACCTCTCAGGAATATCCACATGTTTTATACGCTTGTAGTTCCACTAGTGTTATCCTTCGGAGTTTGATCCCATGCGAATCACGTACGAGATTGGATCACAACTCTCATCAATATCCACATGTTTTATACACTTGTAGTTACAACCGCGTTATCCTTCAGAGTTTGATCCTATGCGAATCACCTAAGGAATAGATTAGATCAACTTTAAATACAAGTATTGAAAACTATAATAGGTTTGTTATTTCGATCACATTATCCTAAAGTTCACTATCTTACATTGTCCCACTAGTGTTATCCTTCTGAGTTCGATCCCATCTGAATGACCTAAGGAATAGAGTAGATCTACTTTAAATACAAGTATTGAAAGCCTTAATAAGTTTGTTATTTCAATCACATTATCCTAAAGTTCATTATCTTACATTGTCTATAATTATACACATATGAGTATATGGGTCAAAGTATAAATTATAACTAATTTTTATTAGTATATTTACAAGTACACCTCATAATTTTGTAAAACTTACCAAAAAAATATAAGTCTTTATTTGAGTGTTTGTCATGTCGCACAATAATGTGATTTTGAGCCATTGTTGAACTTTATTATAATAGCATTAACATATTAACACATCCAAACTTAAGTGAATTTCAAATGTTCTCCACTAGGAGACCTATCATGTTTTTTTAATTTTGCAATTTCTAATCAAGTTGTGGAACATGTGATACTAGTGCATCCAATTTTTGTAGAGAGGGTATGTTTGGATATTTTCAAGAAGAATCTACAAGTGGAATGCGCAAGCCTTCCACTTGTGAACGCGAACGTGTTATATCTAGTATACAATCATGTGTATAATTGCTCGTTGTAGTTTTTAGCTAGCATCATGCACATTGTTTCTCCCTTGTATTATTTACACTTGGCACATGCATGCATACTTACATGCTCTATTGTATCACATGTGTGCAATAGGTATGCATGCCGCTTTGTATAAATAGTTGAGATCACCTTGAAGGAATTCAAGCTGAACAAGACCAGTTATGGAGGCTTTCAGTTAATACCACCCATCCATTTGGTTATCTTCTTTCTAGTCTCTTGAGCTTATGATCTATCTGTGACAGTTTGTTCACCTTCCATCCTCTAGCTCTCCCTCTCATTAGCCATAGCTATGCCCGACCCAATTATTGACTTAAGCCAAATAATGACAGCCTTACAACAACTCCAGCTTGAAAATGTAGCTCTTCGGGATTCTTTACGAGAACTTCAAGTAGGTGCCTCCCTATACTCACAACCCGCGGAGTCTCCCACCGCAACTGAGCCCGGAGCCCAACCTTCCACCAACATCTAGCCTCGATTCTTCTCATCTTCTTGAGCCTAAGGTTAGCCTCCCAGAAAAATTTGATGGAATGAGGTCATGTTTTCGGGAGTTCATCAACCAAATTTGTCTTTTCATTCGACTACAAACTCAATGATATTCATATGATCTTGGACAAGTTGGCCTTGTGGACACCCTCCTCTCCGGTCCGGCCCAAGCTTGGTTTGCACCATTAGTAGAAACTTCTTCACCTCTATTGGAGGACTTTCCCACCTTCCTCGCCGAGTTAGAGGTCACATTTGGAGAGACAGACCGACGACATACAAATCTCACCAAGATTTATGCCCTTGAACAAGGTTCGCACGCAACTTCTGTTTATGCTTCAGAATTCCAACAACTAGCATGTGACATCAACTAGGATGATCAAGCCTGTTACTATACGAGACATACGTGTGATGGATAAGTGTGATAAGTGAGGGTGAAAGATGTAATGTGTTGATATGTATGTGTAATCTTATACGATTATGAGTGTGAATGTAAGTGTGAGTGTGGTGGATACAAAGAGGTGTGAATGCCCAAGGGGCTTGCACCCTTGTGGATCTACCCCTTTGTACCTATTTAACCCCTTATGGGGAATGAATGAATACAACAATAACCATTTCTCTCTCAATCTCTCTCGTCCCCCTTACGTTGAACCCCCTTGGGAGGGGGGTGGAGCCATTCTAGGCACCACCCCCCATCCCGTAATGCTTCTCAATCACTTGTCAACATCGTCATGATCTCTCTCACCATCATACTCTCCATCGTCATCACACCCACCATGTCTATCTTTATCATCAATCGTCTGATTATCATAAATGTTAACCCTAACCCTAAAACCTATAACAAAGCCTTAGTTGATCATTTTCGGCGGGGCTTCGGAGCAATGTGAAGAATCTTCTCTTGAACTTTCCCGAGCTCACCTCATTATCCCAAGCGATCTCACAATCAGTCCATTGTGACAATCATGTTTTTGAATTTCGTCAGGAAGAGCGTGGGACTTGGGGGACTCATTCACTTCCACGACACGCCCCGGTAGTACATCCCCAAGTATCATTCCCGCCGACTGCATCATGCTCCCCTACTTTGGTAGAGGCTCCAATCCCCATGGAAATTGATCAAGCCCGATTTCGGCCATTGACTCATGTCGAATGACAATATCGGCGGGCTAATGGCTTGTGCATGTATTGTGGTCCCTTAGGTCATCTCCTTCGCCATTTTCCTAGACCTAATCGTCCACAATTCCATCGACCTAACGGGCCCCAACATCCGGAAAATGACATTGTTCGGTTACAGTAGGAGCCATGCAGTTGGATGTCTCCCGTCACCCAGATTCTCTTGGTTCCATTGCCGGACCATCAGGCAGTTTCAGATTGGAGGTATGGCTTTCTTTTAACTCCAGGTCCATTTAGTGTGTCGCTTTACTAGATTCTAGGGCGTCTTCTTGCGTCATCGACGTCGCGTTCGCCAAGCACATGGTGGAGCCGTCATTTGCCTCTCAAAACTCATTCTCATTGAAGCCAACAACGGGTGTGTCCTCTCGTCAGGAGCAATTACTCAAAACTATGATGCCATTAGGGATTCATGTGGGCTCACACCAGGAGTGTTGGGATTTCGGTCCCTCCGGATGGGATGTCCGGAGATGAATGACGGCAAGCCCGGTTGCGGTTACGGTGCCGGATGATGAAGACCCCGGCTACGGAGCCGGATGATGAAGACCCCGGCTACGGTGCCGGATGATGAAGACCCCGGCTACGGAGCCGGATGATGAATACCCCGGCTACGGAGCCGGATGCTGAAGACCCCGGTTACGGAGCCGGATGACGAATGTACCCGGAGGGAGATCCGGATGCGGGGACATATTTGTGAATATGTTTGCCAAGAGCCCTTGAGGCTATATTTGTAAATAGCCCGAAAGTCATATGTGTATAAATATGACTTAGGGCAAACAGTTTATGTTGTTGCTCATTTTTCTGTTTTCCACTAAGAGGGAGCGAAGTGAGAGCAGCCGAGAGAGAGTGAGAGAGAAAGAGGAAGGAAGAGGTCGACGCCTCTGTGTAATACCGCCGCCTGTGGCGAGGACAGTGAGCTCAAGGTCGTCGCCTTGCAGCTCGCCATTGTACATTCCCGCGTATAGTGATAGTTGGAGTCTTGCACTCCCGTGGTTTTTCCCATTTAGGGTTTTTCCACGTAAAACATCCAGTGTACCCTTCTCTCTATTGTTTTCGTGCATTGTTGTATTTCCCGTTTTCTGTGAATCGATCCAGTTCCTCGGTTGTGGCCGAGCACGGAATTTCGACAAAGTGGTATCAGAGCGACGGTAACACAGAAAATGGAAGGCGGCAGCAGCGGGCAGCCGGGGATGATGGTGCTGAATGCGCAGAACTACGCCGACTGGAAGATAAAGATGGAGGATCTGCTCATTGTTCGGGACCTGTATGAACCGATCGACAGGTCGGAAATACCCAAGGGGGTACTTGAGACGGAGTGGAGGCTTCTGAACCGGAAAGCCGTTGCAACCATTCGGCAATACGTCGACGTGAGCGTTCTACAACACGTGGCGAACGACACCAACGCATATGAGATGTGGAGGAAGCTGTCGGGCCTCTACGAGAGGAAGAATGCGTTGAACCGAACCTCCCTGATGAGAAAGATAGTGAACCTCAAGTATCGGGACGGCGAGAGTATGGTGGAACACGTAAGCACGTTCATGGGATTCGTGAACCAGCTTGCGGCGATCAAGTTCCCGTTGGAGGATGCAATGCAAGCCATCATTCTGATGTGTAAATTGCCGGAAAGCTGGGAGAACTTGGTGGTGACTCTCAGCACCTCCTGCACCGAAGATAACTTGTCTCTACAAACGGTAAAGACAAGCATTTTGAACGAAGAAGCGCGTCGGAGAGATAAAGAACCGGCCTCCGACTCGAAGGCGCTGCTTACCGAATCGGATCGGGGAAGACAATGGAACCGGAGTCCGCAAAGACGGGAGAAGTCGGGGACCCGGTCGCAGTCAAGAGGAAGGCCCACATGCTTCCACTGTGGGAAGCCGGGGCACTTCCGGAAGAATTGTCGGCATTACCGAAAGGACAACGGAGCCGACGACACCGATTCGAAGAAGTCACCGGAGAGAAACGGTGCATACCGGGGAGCCACGGACCGGAGAGGTCCGGATCGGCGAGGGCAGGACCGGAAAGGAACGACGGCACTCACGGCAAGTGAAGAAGAGATAATGCTCATTACCGAAGAGAGGGAGCTGAACCTTGCCGGTGTAGAGATGACCTGGGTGGTCGATTCCGGAGCGTCGTTCCACCTGACCCCGGAGAAGAAATACTTCTCATCCTACACAGCCGGTGAGCATGGCTGTGTCCGGATGGGAAATGAAGGCACATGCCGGATTGCCGGCATAGGAGACGTGTGGCTGATGACATCAACCGGATGCAAGATGCTGCTGAAGGATGTGCGACACGTTCCGGAGGTCCGATTGAACCTGATCTCGGCCGGGAGGCTAGATGATGAAGGCTACACGGGTAGCATCCGGAACGGTGTCATGAAGTTCAGCAAGGGGAGCCTGATAGTGGCTCGGGCCCGGAAGGTCAACACACTGTACCTGATGAACTCCCGGCTATGTTCGGAAGAGCTGAATGTGGCAGCCGACACTGCCGGTGAGCTGTGGCACAAAAGACTGTGCCACATGAGTGAGAAGGGGATGAAGAGGCTTGCAGAAGACAACCTTATCCCAGTGAAGCATGTGCACCTGGAAAAGTGCACCGATTGCCTGGCCGGTAAGCAGAACCGAACCTCCTTCCACTCAAGGCCACCGACGAGACGTAGCGCACCATTGGAGTTGGTGCACACCGATGTGTGTCAGGTAGAAACGAAGTCACATGGCGGAGCCCAGTACTTCGTAACATTCATAGATGATCATAGCCGAAGACTGTGGACGGCACCGATGAAGACAAAGGACCAAGTGTTGTCCGTCTTCAAAGAACTCCACGCGAGAGTGGAAAGAGAATCCGGCAAGAAGCTGAAAGCGATACGAGCGGATAACGGAGGGGAATACCGGGGGCAGTTCCAGGAGTACTGTCGCTCGAAGGGGATCCGGCTCGAGTTTACTGTGCCGAAGACGCCGGAACTGAACGGGCTGGCCGAGAGGATGAACCGGACCATAATGGAGAGGGTCCGGAGTATGCTGGCGCATGCGAAATTACCCAAGGGGTTTTGGGCTGAGGCAATGTCGACGGCGACGTATGTGATAAATAGATCACCCTCAGTACCTTTGGACGGAGACACGCCGCAGAAAGTGTGGACCGGTAAGGAAGTGTCCTACCGGCATCTGAAGGTGTTCGGGTGTCTCGCATACGTGCATGTGGCAAAGGACCGGAGAGGAAAGCTAGATCCAAAGACCCGGCCATGCATATTCCTCGGTTACGGCGACGACGAGTTCGGCTACCGAGTATGGGACCCGGTCGACAAGAAGATATTCAGGAGTCGAGATATCATCTTCATGGAGAACAAGACACTCGCCGACTGGGAGTCGGAGAAGAAGATGAAGAGCTCCAAGTCGACCAGTGAGGATAAACTCTACGAGGAGCAGTCCCGACCGGCAAGGGACCGGTTAGCTCTCGAGGATCCGGCCGAAGACGGTGAAGAAACAGAACCGGCCGAAGAAGATGAAAATGATACCGGAACCGGCCCCGATCCCGAAATGGATTCGGATGAAGAAGAATCGGAAGAACCGGTTACCGAAGCTCCGGAACGGAGATATCCTCTAAGAGAGAGAAGGGCCCCCCGGAGATTTCCGGAACCAGAGCACGTGCTGCTAACCGACGAGGGGGAGCCGGAGAGCTTTGAAGAAGCAAAGCATGACACCCAGAGCCGCAGGTGGTTGAGTGCCATGCAGGACGAGATGGATTCCCTGCATGAGAACCACACATATGAACTTGTGGAGTTGCCGAAAGGAAAGCGGGCACTTCGAAACAAGTGGGTGTTCAAGCTGAAACCGGGAGATGCCGGAAACCCCCCGAGATACAAAGCCAGGATCGTGGTGAAGGGGTTTCAGCAGAAGAAGGGCGTCGACTTCGACGAGATATTTGCCCCGGTAGTGAAGATGACCTCCATCCGGACGGTGCTGAGCATAGCGGCAAGCATGGACCTCGAGGTAGAACAGATGGACGTGAAGACGACATTCCTTCACGGTGACCTCGAAGAAGAGATCTACATGCAGCAACCGGAAGGATTCGAGAAGAAAGGGAAGGAGCACCTGGTATGCCGGTTGAAGAAGAGCCTTTACGGACTGAAGCAGGCTCCCCGGCAATGGTACCGGAAGTTCGACTCCTTCATGACCGACGAAGGGTACCACAAAACGCAGTCCGATCACTGCGTGTTTGTGAAGAAGTTCGAAGGAGGAGACTTTCTAATACTCCTCCTATACGTGGACGACATGTTGATCGTCGGACGGGACCAGGTCAAGATACGGATGCTGAAGAAGGCTCTTCACCGAACCTTCTCAATGAAGGACCTGGGTCCGGCGAGGCAAATACTAGGGATGCACATCATCCGGGACCAGAAGAAGAAGCAGTTGTGGCTGTCACAGGAGAAGTACGTGACAAAGGTGCTTCACCGGTTCAACATGTCGGAAGCAAGACCGGTCGGGTCAACCCTCCCGGCAAACTGCAAGTTGTCCAGCAAGCAGAGCCCCAAGACAAAGGCTGAGAAGGAGGACATGATGAAAGTACCATATGCCTCTGCCGTCGGAAGCTTGATGTACGCAATGGTGTGTACAAGACCGGACATAGGATACGCAGTCGGAGTGGTGAGCCGGTACATGAGCAATCCCGGCAAAGACCACTGGAACGCGGTCAAGTGGATACTCCGATACCTGAAGGGCACGGCAAACGTGTGCCTCCGATTCGGCTCCGGTAAGCCCGAACTCGACGGCTTTACCGATTCGGATATGTCGGCTGATGAAGATACCAGCCGGTCCACATCAGGGTATGTGATGACGTATGCAGGGGGAGCTGTTTCGTGGCAGTCGAGGCTGCAGAAGACGGTTGCGTTGTCAACCACGGAGGCGGAGTACATGGCGGCTGTTGAAGCCGGCAAGGAAATAATATGGATGAAGGACTTCATTAGAGAGCTCGGTATCCGGCAAGAGGAGTACCGACTCTACTGCGACAGTCAGAGTGCCATCCACCTTGCGAAGAACGCGGCCTATCACTCCCGGACGAAGCACATCCAGCGAAGATATCACTGGATCCGGGAAAGGATAGAAGACCAGGAGTTCATGCTGACGAAGATCCACACGGAAGAGAACGGGTCAGATATGCTGACCAAAGTGCTCACACCCGACAAGCTGGAAGCGTGCCGGAAGAGGGTCGGATTGGAGAGACATCCCATGCCGAAGTGAAGGGGGAGTTTGTTGGGATTTCGGTCCCTCCGGATGGGATGTCCGGAGATGAATGACGGCAAGCCCGGTTGCGGTTACGGTGCCGGATGATGAAGACCCCGGCTACGGAGCCGGATGATGAAGACCCCGGCTACGGTGCCGGATGATGAAGACCCCGGCTACGGAGCCGGATGATGAATACCCCGGCTACGGAGCCGGATGCTGAAGACCCCGGTTACGGAGCCGGATGACGAATGTACCCGGAGGGAGATCCGGATGCGGGGACATATTTGTGAATATGTTTGCCAAGAGCCCTTGAGGCTATATTTGTAAATAGCCCGAAAGTCATATGTGTATAAATATGACTTAGGGCAAACAGTTTATGTTGTTGCTCATTTTTCTGTTTTCCACTAAGAGGGAGCGAAGTGAGAGCAGCCGAGAGAGAGTGAGAGAGAAAGAGGAAGGAAGAGGTCGACGCCTCTGTGTAATACCGCCGCCTGTGGCGAGGACAGTGAGCTCAAGGTCGTCGCCTTGCAGCTCGCCATTGTACATTCCCGCGTATAGTGATAGTTGGAGTCTTGCACTCCCGTGGTTTTTCCCATTTAGGGTTTTTCCACGTAAAACATCCAGTGTACCCTTCTCTCTATTGTTTTCGTGCATTGTTGTATTTCCCGTTTTCTGTGAATCGATCCAGTTCCTCGGTTGTGGCCGAGCACGGAATTTCGACAAGGAGGAGCTCCCCTTTTACCTCATCGCATCTCCTCGACATCCAATCGTCTTAAGACTAACGTAGTTGGAGGCGTACAATCCAATAGTGGATTGGTGCAATCGCTCAATCAAATTTAGCGAGCCAGGATGCTCGTAGAGAACTATGAAGGTCAATTCAGTTTCACATCCTTCGGAGAAGATCGATTCCGACTCGGCCACCCCACCCTCGGTCGAGAATGGGGTCGTTTGTGGTGCCGTTTCTAACACACTCCACCTTATTCCCGACAAATACAAATACTTCTCCGAAGTATTTGAGAAATGTAATGTAGATTGTTTGCTCAAACACTAGCTCTACGACTGTCCGCTTGATCTTCAAGAAGGTGTGTGTCCACCCTTTGGTTCTCTATATGCGTTGTCTGCACCAGAGATGAAGGCCCTTTGTGTGTATCTCAATGAGAACCTCGAGAAAGGATTTATTCAACCTTCTAAGTTACCGGCCAGGCCCCCCATATTATTCGTGAAGAAGAAGGATGGCTCTCTACGCTTATGCGTCGACTACCAGGGTCTCAACAAACTTACTGTGCGCAACCGTTATCCGCTACCGCCGATCCCAGAACTCCTTGACCGGCTCTGCGTTGCGCGTGTCTTCTCCAAAGTTGATCTGTGTGGAGCATACAATCTAGTACGCATCAAGCGGGGGGATGAATGGAAAACCGCATTCCGAACACGGTATGGGCATTTCGAATACAAGGTAATGCCTTTTGGTCTTACTAATGCCCCAACAGTTTTTCAACATCTGATGAACGATATATTCCGGGAATATCTCGATCATTTTCTTGTCATTTACCTCGATGATATTCTGATTTTTTCGCCAAACATGGAGGAGCACACTCTCCAAGTCCTATTAGTTCTTGCCAAACTTCGCGAGCACGACCTTTATACCAAAGGCGAGAAATGTGAGTTCGACCGTACCTCGATCGAATTCCTAGGCTACATCATCTCGCCCATTGGCACTACCATGGATATGAAGAAGGTCTCTGTCATTCGGGAGTGGGCGACTCCAAGTCAACTTAAAGATGTGCAATCCTTCCTCGGCTTCGCAAATTTTTACCGTCACTTCATCAAGGGGTTTTCCACCCTAGCACAACCTCTTATTGCCCTCACCCGCAAAGGTGCTCCTTTTTTATGGACCTGAACGGCACAAAATGCGTTCGACTCACTCAAATATGTATTCATCACTACCCCGGTGCTGCTACATGCCGACCCCACAAAACCCTTCCAAGTCGAAACCGATGCCTCGAACTTCGCCATTGGTGCCATCTTATCCGAGGGAGATGACACCAACCTAATGCACCCAATGACTTACTACTTCCGAAAATTCACAGCATCCGAAATCAATTATCCCATATACGACAAGGAGCTGGCTGCTATCATGGCCGCCTTTGAAGAATGGCGACCCTACTTGGCTGCGCAAAACATCGTGTCTAGGTAGTGACTGATCATAAAAATTTAGTTTATTTTTCTACCACTCACACTTTGAATCGAATGCACGCCCATTGGTTGACATTTCTCGCTGACTACGATTTTGAGATCGTATTTCGACCTAATGGGCAACATGGGAAGGCCGATGCCCTTTCTCATCAAGCTGACCTTGCACAATCTAGATGCTTGTTGAAACCTGACCAATTGCATCTTTTTGCCACTTGTATGTTGCAGGATGATTCATTACTCCAATAGATCACCGATGCATCGACGATCGATGCGTTCACCAATGGGATTCGAGATCGTCTGCAACACCCCTCCAAGGAGACCAAAAGGTAGGACCTTGACCACTTCACCATACAAGATGGTTTGCTATACCACGATCATCTCTTATATGTCCCAGAGAGCCCGTGTCGCACTCGGGTGTTGCGGGAGTGCCACGATGACCCACTTGTGGGGTCGCAAAAACCATCGAGCTAATCTCTCGGAGGTACTGGTCGCCACAACCATGGAAGTTGGTCAAAGAATACATCAAGAGTGATGGAAACTCGACGTTCCTTATGTCCGACGTTCGGCCACAACCGAGATTCTTTTCATACACAGAAAAATAGGTAATGTAACGCGACACAAAGGGGAGAAATGGTACACAGGAGGTTTACGTGGAAAACCCCAAAATAAGGGAAAAACCACCGCAGCCCACAGGCTGCAAACTGTCACTATGTAGGAATGTACAACAGTGAGATCACTGAGGCAACGACCTCGTGCTCTCAGATCTTCGCCACAGGCGGCGGTTACAACAGAGGCAACGACCTCGTCTCTCTCTCTCTGTACAGTTACGCGCTCTTCTCTATCTTCTTGCACCAACAAGAAAGAATAACAACAATTGAAATCACACACACTAAAGGTTTGCCCTAAGTCATATTTAAACTAATATGACTTTTCGGCTATTTACAAATGTAGCCTCGATGGGCTCTCAGAAACATATTTACGAATATGTCTCTTCCTCCGGTTCATACCGGGCCTGCACCATCTGACTCTCCGCAGTCGGGTACTCCCCATCCGGTTCATACCGGGCCTGCACCATCCGACTCTCCGCAGTCGGGTACTCCCCATCCGGTTCATACCGGGTCGGCCTCGGCCTGTCGGCCTAGTTTGTTCGTCGGCACTGTTCTTCTCCCTTTCCATCCGGAGGGACCTGTATCCCAACAAAGTTGTGAGGTTTGTGCTTGCTCCAAAGCCGCTCATCATTGGCCATACGACTTACTCCAGTCGCTTCCATGCCCTAGTCGTCCCTGGGCCTTTATCTCTATGGACCTGATAACTGATCTACCCTTGGTCAATGGCTATGACTCGGTGTTGGTCATAGCCGATCGGTTTACAAAGACGGCTCACTTCACTCCTTGCTCCAAAACCATTTCCGGCGAAGGAATGACACATCTACTCCTCAACAATGTGGTCCGCTTGCATGGACTCCCCGACGATATCATCTCCGATCGTGGACCCCGTTTTGTCTCTCACTTCTCGTAGCGCCTGCTACAAACTTTAGGCATCTCTGTCAAGTTTTCCTCCGCCTATCACCCCCAAACTAATGGGCAAACAGAGCGTGTCAACCAAATCCTTGAACAGTATCTTTGGTGCTAAGTTAGTTACCAACAAGATGATTGAGTCAACTTACTTTCACTCCTGGAATTCGTCTACAATAATTCTCTCCATACATCGACTGGCATCGCTCCCTTCTTTGCAATCTATGGTTTACATCCTCGCTTCAACATTTCCCTCCCTACCACTTCTGTGAACCTTTGGCGGGGGGTCACGCCCATGTTTTAGAAGAGCTACATCATGATTTATCCTTGGATCTTAGTCTCGTTGGTGAATGATACAAGAAGCAAGTTGATCGCAATCGATCTACCACTTCACACTTTTTCGCCGGAGACATGGTCTGGATGTTACAACGGCACATCTCCACGACTCGTCCATGCGCGAAACTTGATTACAAGAAGTTGGGCCTGTTCTGTATTGTCGAGTGCATCAATTTCGTCACCTTCCGGCTCGCCCTTCCATCCCACTTTTGTATTCCTGATGTTTTTCATATCTCCCTCCTCGAAACCCATTATGCTTTGCAACGCCCAGGATGCCAGGACCCACCACCACCAGCTGTGCAATTGACGACAGAGGAGGAATACATGGTCGACCAAATCCTTGACTCGTGTTGGCACTGTTGACACTTGCAATACCTCGTCTTGTGGAAGGGTTACCCCATGTCTGACACCAGGTGGGAACCACCGGAAAATATTCAAAATGCCCTGGAGGTGGTTAAGGATTTTCATCACCGATATCCCCACAAACCAGCAGCCGATTTGGGAAGGCGGTGTAGGAGAGGGAATAATGTCAAAACTGAAACTCTTGACATGACCATGTTATAATCTAGTGTTATATGATAACCAACATATCTTGTATACAAAACAAATGGATGACATCCCATTTACATTTATAGAAGTATCTAAAGGTATTGATAAGATAGGGGTAGTGTGTTAAGTATCCACTAGACATCTGATATGTGATGCTATTGTTAAGGATAAATTGAAGACTCCTTGTAGAAGTAAGGCAATAAAGAGAGAGAACCTAACATTGTATTGGGGTATGAAGGTAGTTACCATAAACCTTCCTAACTTAAACATAAAACGGTTATAATTGTAATATTATTTAGGGAAAAGTACCAGGATACCCCTGGAAGTTTGTCTATTTACCAGAATGCCCCTGGAAGTTCCAAATTTACCAAACTACCCCTATGTCCAAAAAAATACACTCTATAAAGTAAATATACACTCAAATCTACAAGCCCTATTTACCAAAATACCCTTAAACCTAAACTTATTTACCATAATGCCACTATATACCTATTTTGACCAATTTATACCACTTTTCTTTCTCAAAATACATCATAAATCATATCCCCCTCGAACCCTCCACATCCCCATCTGTTCGCCATATCCATCGTCCTGATCATCATCTTCACCATACTCATCTTCCTCTTCAACATCTACCTCGTCACCACCACCACCTCCACCACCACCACCATCATCAGGAATTTCCTCCCCCAATTTACCATCTCTTCACATGGCAACACCTCTCTGCTGACCAAATTGAAATGCAATAACCAACCCATTGTTTCAATGGCTTATTCGTCCTTTGGCAAAAATGGCTCTTTCGACGAGGAGGGAGCAAAGGATGAAGACAAAGCACGCGAGAGCGATGCCCCAAGTCGGGCCGTAGAGTAATCGCACATTGTCCACCGAGGAATTCGCACCTCCCCCACCTGCCATTACTCTTATATTTAGACAGACTATTACAACAGATAATATGCCTACTCCTTGGACTTGTAAGGGAAAAACATTTACTCCTACACTAAAAGGTTCACTCTTGATGATTTTCTCACTCAACTCTTATATATGTTGACACAAGAATCCATGTTGACACAATTACCATAGGAATAAATGATGTACACTCTTTCTTTTACTTATTTTGTTTTTTTCCTCATTATATTGCAACTTGCAATGTACTTTTAATGTCTTTTTGGGCCTAAGAACATTACTTGTAAGAGAACCAACCAATAAGGGTCACGTCTCATACTAGTCATGGAAAGGAAATGATCAAAAACCGGGAGCTAATGTGAGAGAATCCAGCCTAAGACAATATATTTGTTGTTCCGAAATACGATCGAGATAGAACAAAAAAGACAAATCAAGATTTTTTTTCCAAAGTTGAGAAAACGACAACTGCTCATATTATACCGTGTAAAGCTAGTAACTTCCAAAGCTTTGGAGCATGACTTTGACCATATATAATCATGTGATGCGTTGTTTGTATGCAAAGCTTGCTTTATACATATTTGTCCCATTACATGAGTAGACTTAGGAGTACAAACTTAAATCATTTCCAACATGCTTTTAATTGCAAGAAGCCTAATCCTAAGAGAATCTCACATGTTTTTAACACACACACACACACACACACACACACACACACACACACACATTCCCAAAGGGAACATGCTTTTGTTGTGTATTTGTTGCGATCCACAGTTAATGCTTTGATAAAAATTTGAGTTTGACCACACAAGGTATTTTAGTGTATGATGCAATTGAAGTATGAAAGACAGATGCGTTCTTTGATTATATTTAATGTAGAGTACAACAAATGGTACATAAGCTAACGACAATGTTGATTCGTCAATTCTCACAACATTCATGGAATAGTCTTCGAAATGTTTGTGGATCAACATGAGGTGGGTGCTTGTTCAAGCATCGGTCGTATCCCCGGCAACGACGCCAAATAGATGTGTAGGATCTATGTATCGACTTGGTTAACTAATCAATGTCGTTTGCGGAGTTCGAATCGGCATATACCCTTTTGATGGAGAATCAGGCGGAGATGGTTGTCGAACACCCTTGAGCCTCACACTCAACGATTAATAGATGATTAAGCACGATATCTCTCTCACTCTGTCAAACTCGCTCTCATAGACAATAGGGTAATGAATATAGACAATAAGAGTAATGAATATGTTTATTAACCCTCTTGCTAAGAGTTCTAGCACCAACAAGGAAGAGAGATTAATGTTCTCTAACTAAACACCTCACTAATCTCTCTTAAGCTTAAAGGTTACAAGAGGGAGGAGAGGAAGCTCTAGCTCTTAATCAATAGGGAGATCTTTACAAATGGAAGAACCCTTACAAAGCCACCACAATGTAGTTTATATAGCATTTACATTTAGGGTATGGCCATTTAACACTTGGATGTCCCTTGGCCCTTTTTCCTCTTGCCATTTCATCTTCATAGGTCCTTTAGCCATACTACGTCCTTGTTGATGCACTCTTCTTCATGATCGGTCGTGGTGCAATCCAAGCGCTTAACACCTTACGATGGCACTATCGATTAGGTCACTTAAACCATCAAACAATGGTTCACATGGCCCGACAACATATAGCAATTGGTTTTACTCTTCCTATTAAATCGAAACTATCCCTTTGCAAAGGGTGTATATTTGGAAAACTCTCTAACTCGCCATTTCCATCCCATCCTACAACGACCACTAAACCCCTCCAACTAGTACATACAAATATATGTGGTCCTTTGTCTACCTCATCCCTATCTAGAAATGTATATTTCCTAACATTTATCGATGACTTTACTCATTTCACAATGGTCACGTTTCTCAAGACAAAATGTAGCGATCAAGTCCTTGAGAAATATAAAGCCTGCAATAAACTTGTAACAAATCAACAAGATTTACCCCTTAAAGTACTCCAATAAGATAATGGTGGAGAATTCAAGTCCCAAAACTTCCAAACTTACTGCCAAAACCATGGGATTCAACAACGGTTTACTATCCGATATACACCCCAACATAATTCAAGGGCTGAACAACGAAACCGGTTGTATATGGATGCCACTCATTGCATGCTCGCCGTTGCAAACCTTCCCCGAACATATTGGGAAGAGGTTGTTTCAACCGCTTGTCATATATTCAATAGAACATATAGTCGATCAATTAGAACAACTCCATTTTCCTTGTGGTTAGGAAAAAATCCAAATTATGAAAATCTAAGAATCTTTGGATGTCCATCATATGCATTTGTACCCTTAGAAACTCGATCAAAATTAGATAATCACGCAATTTGCACAATATTTTTTGGGTATGGCGAACTTCAGGGCTATAAGGGTTATCGATTATACGACCCAAAATCCAAAAGATTTATATTTCGTCAACGAGTTATATTTGATGAAGATAAACTGATATCTAATCCTCACCCACATCATGGCTATGAAAAGATACAAGACGCGACTACCATGTCTAACAGTGAATCCAATAAAGAAGTAATATCATCACCTACTAATTCTTGGCGGGCTCCACAAATGTTCTCGGAAATTTAACAAGTCACACTTGACCATATGCCAATTAACCACCCTCCCCCACTAATGCCCTCATCTCTAGAGGTCCGCCCACAAGTCCCAGGTTCAACCAATAACTCCAACTTATGGCCTCTAATAACCAAACAATCACAACAAACTGATGTACATACCCCAATTTTAAACACTAACCCTACCCAAACTAAAAAGAGCCTTAATAATCACCTTAGCACTCATAAGGAAAAACCTTTAGATGGAACACAATTAAGTCACATTGATTATTCATGTTCCCATCCTATTAAAAATCTCCTTATCCCATTACGACGATCCTCACACCTTAATGGCAAGGGGAAAACCATTGGTCCCAACGATGCAAAAGTAATTAAAATAGGAAGTAGAAATATTTCATATTCCACTAATAATCAACATGTAGAACATACAAATAGTTTTGACATTCCCAAATCACCTAGTTCACTTAGTGCTACATCCACTCCAAAGAAAGTTCGTACTATTCAAGATCTTTATGATCACACAAAAAAAATAGATGCCCTTGTTGCGGACCATCAATTTGAACCCGAGTTTGCATTTTCGGCACTTGGTTTTCCCTCAAACACATCAGACGTTTCTGATGATCCCTTAACTATCAATGAGGCATTGCAAAGTCCAGATCGTGTTGAATGGCAAGCTACCATGGCAAAAGAACTTGAATCTCTTGAGGCCAACAAAACATGGACTCTAGTCCCACTCCCAATAGGACGCTCACCTATTTCATGCAAGTGGGTGTTGAACAAAAAACTAAACCTTGATGCTATTGTTGCACGTTACAAAGCTCGACTTGTAGCTCGTGGTTTTTCCCAAGTTGAAGGCCTTGACCCATCTGAGATATTCTCACCGTTCTTCGAATGACATCTTTTCGGCTCGTAATGGCCCTGGCCACCATTCTTGACCTCGAAGTACATCACTTGGATGTCCAAACGGCATTTCTACATGGTGATTTACTAGAAGAAATCTACATGTCACAACCTCCCGAGTTTGAGTCACACTCTCAATCAAACTATTTGTGTCGATTACATCGATCACTTTATGGACTCAAACAATCTCCTAGGTTATGGTTTCAAAAATTTAGCAATTTTATGCTCACATGGCTATTCTAGATTGTTATCAGAACCAAATATATACATTAGACATAATCATACATCTAATCGGTTGTTAGTGGTAGCACTATATGTATATGGCATTCCTATAGTCGGAACACGATCTGAAATTACTCAAGAAAACCTAGAGCTTTCCAAAGCATTTTCAATAACAGATTTAGGTCCCCTATCTTATTTCCTAGGTATGCAAGTTATGCGTAATCGTAGTATGGGCACTTTGATAATTCATCACAATAAATTCATTAATGAAATTTTGAAATCCTTCGAAATGCTGAACATTAAACCTTGCACTACTCCCTTACCACTAACATGTAACTTGAGCATATCTGATGGTCCAACCACAAAAAGAGATATTAATTTTATGCAACAATTTCCTTTTAAACAATTAATAGGAAGACTTTGATATTTAGTCACAGGAACTCGTCTTGACCTTTATTTTGCAATTAATTATCTTTCAAGCTTTATGCATAACCCTGGCCTTATGTGATATCTAACACACACATCTAACTATGGATTAACATAAAAACGATCCCAATCCAAAAGACCAATCAAATCACTTGTTGGTTGGTCTGATTCGGATTGGGGGGGGGGGGGGGGGGGGGGCGTTGATTCTTGAAGATCTACTACTGGTTTTTCTTTTATAATGGCAGGAGCAGCAGTGACGTGGCAATCGAAAAAACAAGAATCTATGACACTCTCATCTGCTCACGCCAAATTCGTAGTAGTGGTGTTGGCAGCTAAAGAAGGACTATGGTTGCAAACAGTGTTAAAGGAACTCCAACTGTGTGAACCACTTCAATTGAAAATCTTTTGTGACAATATATCATGTATCTACTTAACGAAGAATCCAAAGCACTCAGAGAAAACAAAACATGTGGATTTAAAATATCACTTTATACAAGAGTTGGCCGAAGAAAACAAGCTTACCTTAGAGTTTACATCGACAAATCATATGTGGGCTGATTTTCTAACAAATCCTCTCCATTCGGACAAATTTGAAGCTTGTTGTGAAAATTTAGGATTACAACGATTCACAACTAATTAGTTTATGGGAGGCGGTTGTAATAAACTAATTACTTTTGAATAAGTAAATAGAAAAATAAAGTATAAAAACGAAAAGCCACACAATATGAAAAGGTGCACCCAAAAATAGGGTGCACCTATAACCACCACATTCTCTCTTTCTGTGGTTGGTTGGTTGTAGAGAGAGACACAAAACATTCATTTCTTCTCTTTCTCTCTCTCCCTTTCTCCCTCTCTTTCTATTTCTTGTTTCCTATACTTGTATATAATGTATATGTACATTCTTATCACAGATTTCAAGCGTGGAAATCACGAATCACATATATGATCATGTGATAGATTTGTGTGTGGTAATGGTATACAAATGATGTATGTATATGATTCATCCATTCAACAGTTCATGATTCTCACGCCTCAATCACAGTCACAAAAATCTGGACAGGAATGAAGATTGAAAGACCGGATTTATGTACATATATGTATGTATATTAATCTGATTGCTTGGAACTTTGTACTCAAGTGAAGGAGATGATTTGCAGGTTCAAGAATTATATATTGGTCAAGCCTATTGATTGATTGATTGATTGGGACAATCGAAATGGATATGTCGTGGAGTTTGCATGAATTGGCTAAGGAGGTTGACCGGAAAGCTTAGGTCGGGTCGAGTGATCATGAGGTAGATGAGACTACCAACAAGTTGTCGATAGTGTGTCGGCTCACTCTCTATGGTGCCAGAATTGGCATCCAGTTTGAGATTTCGGTCGAGAGGGGTTGCTACAGATTTGCACTCGGTCATCCCGAACTTGTATAACAAGTTGAGGATGTAGTGTCGTTGGGAGATCATAATACCAGTCGGAGTCTGAATTACCTCGATGCCAAGGAAGTAATGGAGCTCTTTCATGTCCGTCATCTCTAATTTGCTGGAGAGGAGGGACTTGATTTTGTTGATGTCAACTAGATGGTCACCACCAATGACCAGATCATCCACGTATAGGATGATGACAATGGGACTTTCGGAATCGCTTCTTATATAGAGAGAATTGTCGGATTTTGTCATTCAAAAGCCGATTCGATGAAGATATTGTGTTATCGTCGAGTGCCAAGCATGTGGTGCTTGCTTAAGACTGAAGAGAGGCTTCTTGAGTTGGCAGACGACTTTCGGATGAAAAATTGGATTCGAAGCAAGGTGGTTGTACTATGTACACTTCCTCTTCTAATTCGCCTTGAAGAAAGGTGTTCTTGACATCCATCTAGTGGAGGTGGCACCCTTTCACTGCAACATGTGTTATCACGGTCTGCACGGTTTTCATCTTTACCACCGGGGCAATGGTCTCTTCATAGTCTACTCCATGTTTTTGTGCGTAGCCCTTTGATACGAGTCGAGCTTTGTAGTGGTTGACGGAACCGTCGGCATTATACTTCAGTTTGTATAACCATTTGTAGCTAATTGCCTTCTTGTGCGGTGAGTGAGGGACGAGATCCCATGTCTCATTCTTGCTAAGAGCTTGCATCTCCTCGTTCATCGCTTCAACCCATCGCGGATCTTTAGCGACTTTGGCAAAGCTCTCTAGTTCTCGAACTGCTGCCACCTTCATCATAAATGCATAGTGTTATGCCATATAGTCGTTGTAGCCGAATCTGCTAACAGGATTCTTCTCACGGGTGGAGCGACGAAGTTTTTTGTTTGCCGATGTGAGTGCTCTCTTTACTCCAGGCGACCTCATAAGAGGCACATCAAAGCCATCGAACTCACTATCAAGTGAGTGAGTCGATTCGTTGTCGTCGAAGTGATCGTCTTCATATTCCGGCATTTTGGCCTTCCCTTTGTCCATCTTTGGACTTGGTCAAGATATGCTTTGGTTGCTTGGAGGCTCTTGTGGTCCGCTCAATTTGGTTGAGATAGGAGTTGACACGGGCGGACCACAAGAGGCTCGTCCAGGGGAACAGCTTTGGAGGAGTTGACACGGGCGGTAAAGGATCTCCAGATCGCCCAAGCTCGGAGGGAAGGCGGCGAACAGGCTCGTGACCGACGGCCTCCGGTAGGAAATATGTGCATGTGGTGCGACGAGGTCGGCCACATCCGGAAAGACTGCGGGGACTTTGCGGAGGCTTTGAGAACCTGGGTAGTGTACCTGTGGGAAGGTCGGGTGCACGCCAGCGATACCCGGAGGGCCCTGAACCGAAACGACGGGCGAGGAGGAATGAAAAGGCTGATGGAAGAGGCAGCGGCCCGGCACGCGGAGATCGTCCACTACTCGGCGTCATCCGGTATTCAGGTCGGAGGCAGCGAGGCCCGGAAGGAGAGCAAAGCCGGGCTCTGGCCGACGATTCTAGAAGGCCTCGCCGGTGCCCGACTAAGGAAAGACGAGGCGGACCGCGCGGAGAAGTGGGTCCAGGAGTTACCCGGTCGAAGAAAAGACAGGTTTCGTCGAAGCAGCTACGAGGCTCTGGTTGAAGACAAACGGGTAGGTAAGACCGGAGGGGCCGGACCCTCACAGAGATACGAAACCCGATTCGGGCCGAAACGGAACGAGGCCGGTGAGACCAATGCCCGAGATAACCACAAGAAGGGCGGATACTGGTTGGGCATGGAGATCGAAAGGACCACAGGCCTACGAAAGGTCCTGGAAGAACGAATCCTCGATAGCAAGGTGGAACTGTCGTTGCGGGAGGTGCTTGGAATCGCCAAGAAGGAGTTCCACGACTCCATCGTAGACTTGGTGAAGAGGAAGAGGCTGTCGACGGAGGCAGAACCGGGAAGGCCGGTGGAGGTGCGAACGACGCACATAGAGGACATGGCGCTGGAAGACGAGTGAGCGGAGAGCCACTATTCGAGGCCACACTTGGGCCCGAGCGACCACGGAAACCCCGGTGAAGATCAGAGACGTTCAGGAACCGGTGGTGGCGCTAGTGGACCACGGTTCAGAAATAAACCTGATGTCCATGGACTTCTACAAAAAGGGGAAATGGTTGATCAACACCAAGCACGGGTGGAAGATAAGGGCGGCGACGCGCGCCACCGAGGAACTACACGGGGCCTGCCCAAACGTGCGAGTCAAGATCGGCCACGTCGAGATAGACCAACACTTCTTTGTGCAGGAGATGTCCTCGCACCTGGTCATACTGGGAGAACCGTACATTACGGCAGCGCGGATGGAGACCAAGGTGCTGGACAACGGGTCGGCTTACGCGAGGGTCAAGAGTCAGGACGAGCGTCATTCGGTCCACAAGCGAAACTGCGAGCGAAACTGCGAGTCCTCGGTGGCGAGAACCGAGAGGATTTTTAGAGAGGGCTGTCAAGGCGTGGGGTCGCGATAGTCTGGACACTCCGGGAAACCCCACAAATGTACGATAGAAGCGAAACCGAAGAAACCTTGTACCGTAAGTAGGAAGTTTTGTTTCTCCGACAACGGAGGGTGTATGATAGTCGGCGTCGTTGGCCGAGAAAAGACAAGGGCGGAAGAGCGACTTCGGGCGTGCGGAGTTCTCGGGCCCAGCGAGGAAATCAACGGAGCCGTGGAGGCGGTCTCCTTCGACGATACCTTGGGAATACTGCGAGAGGTGGTCGGAGAGGGCCCTAAAGAGGACCGGACGATACCGGTTTGTTCAGAAGAGATGTACGAAGTCATCGCGGACTTCAGTCGGGGGTTCGAGTCGGATCGGACGGCCCGGGTTAACACGAAGTACAAGACTGTGGACCGGAAGATAAGGCCAGTCGTGGCACCCTTACCGGAGGGCAGCAAGTTGAGAATCAAGGCGGTCGCGTCGGACCCCAGTTTACGAGATCCGGCTTGCATAGGACACACCTTCACCGACAGAACGCTACGGGAGCTCAAAATCGGTGGGGGCGGGTTCCTACTGCCGGCGGAAGAAGATCGGTTTCGGAGAATGCTCGGAAGGCACGGGAAAGCCTTCGCATTCTCACCGGAAGAGGGTGCGTAGACCCGATAGTCGTGAAGCCGATGGTGATATTCATGGTACCGCATGTGGCGTGGAATCTCAAACCAATTCCGGTACCGAGAGCTCACATCCCGGAGCTGATGGAGCTGTTGAGGCAGAAAGTCGATATGGGCATCCTCGAACCGTCGAGTGCCCCGTACTCAAGCCGGTGGTTTATAGTACCGAAGAAGAACGGGACATTGCGCTTCATTCAAGACCTGCAACCGGTCAACAGAGTGACCATTCGGAACGCAAGAATCGGACCAACGATAGACGAATTCGCAGAGGCCTTCACCGGAAGGTCGATCTACTCGGTCGGTGATCTGTACTCGGGGTACGATCAGTTCCAACTAGCCGTGGAGAGTAGAGACATTACGACGATGCGGACTCCCCTCGGCCTAGTACGAATGTGTACGCTGCCATAAGGAGGGACGAACTCGGTGGCCCACATGGTGAATGCGATGAACAAGGTGCTGAGGGATTGTATCCTGGACATCACCATGCCATTCTTGGATGACATCCCGATCAAGGGATGTCCAGTGGAGGAAAAGGACGTAACGATCAGACCGGACGGATGCCGGAAATTTGTGGCGACACACATTGACGACTGCGAGAGGGTGCTGCAGAGGTTAGAGGACGCGAGGCTCACCTTCTCCGGGGAGAAATCGGCCTTCGGGAAATCAAAGATCATGGTCGTCAGACATCTATGCGGACCGTATGGCCGGAAACCGTCTCCGGCTAAGGTGGAAGCCATCTCCGCAATGAAGCCCGACTGTAACTCGGTCATGGAGGCACGGAGGTTCTTGGGAGCATGAGCGTTCTACCACATATGGATCCCGCATTACGCCCACGTTGCCGAGCTGCTATACGGGTTGCTGAAAAAGGGGCGAAAATTCGAATGGCGAGACGAGCATACGGAGTCGGTCCGAAAGATGAAGGAGGCTCTTGCTGTAGCTCCGGCACTCCGGAAGGCTGTCTACGAGAAAGGCACTCCCATCTACATGACGGTAGATACAAGTCCGACCGGGATCGGATGGGTCGTCAACCAAGAAGATGAGGACGGCATTCGGTTCCCAATCCAGTTCAGCGCGAAGGTCCTCAGCGAGCGACAACGAGGATACGCCCAGGTTAAACGCGAACTCTAGGGTATCGTTTCGGCGGTGAAGGCCGATAAAGACTATCTGATCGGGACCGAGGTGATTATCGAGACGGACTGCCTGCCGATTCTCGGCATGGTTTCCGGATGCGCAACCCCGGACCTGGCAATGCTCAGGTGGATAGCGTACATCAAGTCCTTGGATCCGGAAATACGACACATTTCCGGGAAAGACAATGCCATGGCCGACATGCTTTCGAGGGCGCGATTCGACGACGAGGGCGGCATGGTTTCGGAGGACAAGGAAGTCGGCGTGTACTTCTTCGAGGCAACTTACGTAACAACCGAGGGGGGGAGCACTCCGGCGCTTAACAATTTCAACAAGAGCAAGTACGACGGGGAGTGGCTGCAAATTGGGGGATTCTTAAGGACGATGACGCCGGACGCGTCATGGACAAAGGACGAGGCCAACCGGATCCGGAAGAAAGCGTACCGATTCTTTCTCCGGGACGGATACTTGTGGAAGCACCCGAAGAAGAGAAACAGCATCCCACTCCGAGTAGTGGCGATGGAGGAGGAACAGGAGGAGTTGTTGAAGGCCTACCACGACAGCCCCTTGGCTGGACACCGTGGCTCATGGGCCACGTTCAAGAAACTAAAGGGGAAGTACTGGTGGCCGGGACTGTACCGGGACGTGCATCGGTTCGTGACAACTTGTGAGAGCTGTCAGATACACTCCATAGTCTGGCATCGGGACGAGCTTCACCCTACATACCCTCCGGCCATCCACTTCAAATGGATGGTAGATTTGGTGACGATGCTGATGGGTGTGGGGCAAATGCGATATCTGGTGTTGGCCCGGGAGGACCTGACGAACCAGGTGGAAGGCCGAGCCCTGCAGAACAAAACGACCGCGGCCGTGTGTCGGTTCCTGATCGAGGACGTGATATGCCGGTACGGGTGCGTCGGGAAGACCGTGGCTGACCGCGGGGAGTTGGACGCCGAAGAGGCCGAGGAGTTGTTCGACCGGTTAGGGGTCAAGCTCTCGCTCACCACAGCGTACAATCCGGAGGCGAATGGGAAGGTGGAGTGCAGACACGGACCGATCGTCAAAGCGCTAGTCCAAGCATGCGGAGGCCAGGTTGGGAACTGGCCACGACTGTTACCTTATGCCTTGTGGGCGGACCGGACAACGCACAGTTCGGTAACCGGGTTCATGCCGTCAGAGCTCATGTTCGGACAGAAGCCGATCATGCCGATGGAACGGACGATCTCCTCTTGGGCGACAGTGAACTGGAGAGACGAGATGAGTCGGGAAGAACTGCTAGCGGCGCGTATACGACAGCTCAAGCGGAGGCCAGAGGACGTGGAACAAGCGACGGAGAGACTTCGGACGGCGAGGATGAGGAACAAAGCCCGGTTTGACCGAACGCACCGGCTCTGACCAAAGAAAATCGAGGAAAGCGACTAGGTGCTAGTCTACGACAGCAGCCTCGACAACCAGCAACGGGCAACACGGAAGTTTGCAAAGCGGTGGTTCGGGCCTTACGTGGTAACGAGCGCCAACGACAACGGGACGTATCACCTGGCGGAACTCGACGGTACGAGGATGGTGATACCGGTGGCAGGGAAGCGGATCAAAGCGTTCAAGAAGCACCACGACGGCGAACCGGATCTAAGAGGCCTGGATAACGACGACGAACAGTCCAAAACGGAGGACGAACCGATGGACGAGGAACCGGAACCCGGACCGGTTTTCTCCAACCAGAACCCAATTTTGGCGCATACCGGTGGATGCGCGGTTAGGTGGGGGCGGATGTCGTGAAGAAAACCGTCCCTTAGCGCAATCGGTGCATAGAGCACGTAAACCGGCTCTTCACGCGTGCGCGCCCTTTAATGTATATAATAGAGAGTAAGGTACAAAGGTATATCCTAGGTAGTTAGATTCAATAGGTAGGAAGTTAATGAGGGAAACGGCTCCCTTCTTGAAGCTATAAAAGAGAGGGAGACGCGGGGAGAAAGGGATCGCGCATTGAGGAGGACGAAGTGCTGTCGGACCGAAACCGAACACTTCTCCTCTGTTCGTTCTCCATCGCTCTTCTCTGCAGGTTTTCGGGAGGCTCGCGCCGCTTCGAGGAACGCTCGTGTGCTTCCGGCAGCACCTCCATCCTATCCCCTTTCGTGCGCAGACGAGCAAGCATCGGCATTTGTTCGCCGACCTGTTCGGTTGTAACCGCTCGCGTGCTCTGTTGTTTATTTGTCATTCGTTAATATACAAACATTCGTGTCTCTCTGTCTCTATGTCCATTCGTGTCTTCTGCGTTGACGGGCCGTGTCCCTGTGTTTCTTTGCTCATACGTAACCGGGCGTCTCTCTCTTTCTCTTCCCCTTCTATCACCTGCTCTTTGGTTCAAGACCCCGGTGGTCCCGCCTCGTTTCTCCACGCACGCGCGTAGTAACGCGACAACACGTTATTGTGACTTCGTTGCGATGTTACGGAATCCATGTGCTATTGCGTAGTGTCTTCAGTATCCACGGCTTTGTTGAGCGGTGTCGTGGAGAAAACCGCCCCTAGGAGGAATCGAAGGGAGGAGGCGTGACCCAATCCTTTTCGTGTGTGTGTGTGTTTATGAATTGTACATAGCTAGGAATAGATCGGCCGATGTACATATGTACTAGGGAGGGTATTAATTGTCTAGGGAATCGATGCGTATCTCTGTCTGAAAGGATAGAGAATAAAGTTGATATGTTTTGATGTAACGGCCTCCTCGGCAACCTAGAAAAGGGAGGTGAGAAGAAGAAGAAGAGAGGGGGGGGGCATTTTGGGCGAGGAGGAAGTGTTGCTGGACTGGGAACCGAGCTCTCCTCTTCAACCGCTGCTCTCCACTACATTTCTGTGCCAGTTGCCTCTGCTGCGTGTAAGCCCGTGTGCTTCTAGTAAAGGCTCCTTCGTGCGTTCTCTGTGTCGTTCGTGTGTGTGCGTGGGACCTCCGTTTTGGGTCTGTTTCCGGCTTGTCGGTTGTAATCGTTGTTGGCATTGTAATTGAATCTTCCGTTCCATTCTCTCTCTGTGTGTTTTAGCGAATCACTCTTCCTCTTCTTTCTCCCGCTCCTTGGTTCAGGGCCCCCGCGGTCCCGCCTCGTTTCACACACGAGAGCGTAACAACACGACATATTTAGTGAACCCGACGTGAACAAAGGTGGCCAAGGAGTTGAAGATGAGGGGATCCGAGCTTGCTGAAGCTATGGCAGTAGTCGTTGACCGGCTAGTGAGTGCTCGCGAGGGAACGGGTGCCCTCGATAGGGCCATAGAATCGATTTATGGCACCATAGGCCGATTCGGCGAGAAGAATGCCACGAGCAATTTGGAGGCCTATCGGGCCGAAATGATCATGAGGGACACCCCCAAGGACAGACGATTGTCCAGATTACCCCGAGCATCCACGCGGAGGTGCTCGAGGTGTTGGCCAGACGCCAGGCTTGGGTGGAGCTCGAGGGGCGGCTCCTCGAGAAGTAAGGGTACAACGATTCGCTTCGGCTGTCGAAGCGGGACTTCATGGCTTGGGTTGAGAGCCTTGGAAAGGGGAGGAACACGTCGGTGCTCCTCCAGGAATTCGAACAACGGTTCGCTCGGCTGTCGGCGCTGGATCGGATCGTGCTTGACACGAGTAGGGTCTTGTTGTTCGTTAACTCGGTGCACGCGCTGGATCCGGAGAAGGTGGGTCTCCTATTGGAGACAGATGAAGGCCTCACGGCCGATTGGGTCGTGGTCAAAGGAGTCTGCGCCCACTTTGACAAGCGGCACAAGTGGAGCGATGAGGGCTCATTCGCGTCGGGGCCGGTCCCGACGAGGAAGCTCGAGGAGCCGGTATCGGTGCCGACTGGGAAGGAAGAGACTCAGAATTGGCTCGAGACGAGCCCAGCCTCGAGTAGAGTGGTTGAAGGCTCTTCCGGAGGAGTGGCTCTGGAAGAGCTGAGGCAAATGGTGCGCAACCTCCAGATCGCACAAGCACAGAGGGACAACGGCGATCAACCTCGTGACCGGAGGCCGCTAACGGGGCAGTGATGCATGTGGTGTGACGCTATCGGTCACATTCGGAAAGAATGCGTGGATTTCGCAAAGGCACTCCGGACCAACGTGGTGTACCTTTGGAATGGGCGGGTGCATGCCGGCAACACACGGAAAGCCCTAGAGTTGAACATCGGGCATGGCGCGATGAAGCGCTTGATGGAAGAAGCGGTGGTGCGACATGTAGAGGCCGTCCACTACTCTGCGTCGGCAAGTATCTGGGTCAGGGGCAACGAGGTCTGGAAGGCGAAAGACTCCGGATTCTAGCCGCTAGTGCTGGAAGGCCTCTCCGGGGTACGGCTAAAGAAGGAGGAGACGAACCGCGCGGAACAGCGGATCCGGGAGGTCACCGGATGGGATGATCCAGTTCAAGAAAAGATTGGCTTCGTGGAAGCCGCATGCCAGAACTACAAGGTCCTGGTAGAAGACAAGCGTGCGGGAAGGGTTGGAGGGGCCGGTCCCTCACAACAGTACAAGACCCGGTTTGGACCAAAGCAGAACGATGCCAGCAACACCGGGGTGCCAGACAAAACGAAATGGGCCAGTTACCGGCTGAGCACAGAGATTCAGAGGTTGACGAACCTGCAAAAGGTCCTCGAGGAGCGGATTCTCGACAACAAGGTGGAGCTATCGCTGAGGGAAGTGCTCGGAATCGCCAACAAGGAGTTCCACGACTCCATTGTGGACTTCGACGGAGCTAGAGCCGGAGAAGCCCGTAGAGGTGCAGACGATGCACCTAGAAGACACGAACCTAGAGGATGAGTTGGCGGACAGCTACTATGCGAGGCCGCATTGGGCCAAAGCTACTACGTAGACCCTTGTCCAGGTTGGGCACGTGCAGGAGCCTGTGGTGGCATTGATAGACCACGACTCGGAGATCAACCTGATGTCCATGGACTTCTACAAAAAGGGGAAGTGGCCGATCAATACCAAGCACGAGTGGAAGATACGCGCGGCGACACGCATTATGGAGGAGTTGCATGGTGCATGCCCGAATGTACGCGTAAAGATCGGCGACGTTGAGATAGATCAACACTTCTTTGTGCAGGAGACCTCCTCGCACCCGGTGATACTCGGCGAGCTATACATTACGGCGGCACGGATGGAAATGAAGGTGCTTGACAACGGATCGGCGTACGCGCGCGTGAAGAGCTAGGACGGACAACGCTCCGTTCAATTTTGGACGGTGAGGCCGAACCATGAGCGTAACCGTGAGACCCTCGGCGGCGAGAGCCGAGGGGATTTTTAGAGAGGGCTATCAAGGCGTGGGGCCGCAATAGTCCGAACACCCCGGAAGAACCCCACACATGTACCATAGGTAGGAAATTTTGGTTCTCCGATAACAGAGGTTGTACTATAGCCGGCATCAGTGGCCGGGAAAAGAAGCGGGTGGAAGAAAGACTCAGCCCGTACGCAGTCCTCGGCCTTGGCGAAGAGATTGATAGTGCCGTGGAGGCGGTCTCCTTCGATGACACCTTGGGGGAATTACGCGAGGTTGTCGAAGGAGGCCTTAGTGAAGACCGGGCAGTTCCAGTTGGTTCAATAGAGATGTATGAATTCATCGCTGACTTCAGGGAGAAGGTTGGGTCCGGTCGGATGGCCCGCATGGATACCAAGTACAAGAATTTGGACCAGAAGGTGAGGCCAGTCGCAGCACCCTTGCCGGAGGGCAGCGGAGAGCGGATAAAGAAGGTCGCCTCATACCTAAGTTTACGGCAACCGGTCGGCATAGGGCACCAATTCACCGATGTAACGCTACGGGAGCTCAACGTCGGTGGGGGTGGGTTTCTACTACCGACGGAGGAGGACCGGTTTCGGAGGATGCTCGAAAGGCACGGGAAAGCCTTCGCATTCTCGCCGGAGGAGATTGGGTGCGTAGACCCGACGATCGTGGAACCGATGGTGATATTCACGGTGCCGCATGTGTCATGGAATCTCAAGCCAATTCCGGTACCCAAAGCTCACATCCCGAAGTTGATGGAACTACTGAAGCAGAAAGTGGAGATGGGCATCCTCGAACAGTCGAGCGCCCCATATTTGAATCAGTGGTTTATCGTGCCGAAGAAGAACGGCACGTTGCGCTTCATTCAAGACCTGCAATCGGTCAACATGGTGACCATTCGTAATGCAGATATTGGACCAACGATACACGAGTTCGCGGAAGCCTTCGCCGGAAGGCCAATCTATTCGGTCGGTGATCTATACTCGGGGTACTATCAGTTCCAACTAGCCGTGGAGAGCAGGGATATCACGACGATGCGGACACCTCTCGACTTAGTGCGGATGTGTACCCTGCCGCAATGAGGGACAAACTTGGTAGCGCACATGGTGAACGCGATGAACAAGGTGTTGAGGGACTGCATCCCGGACATCACCATGCCATTCCTTAACGACATCACGATCAAAGGATGTCTGGTGGAGGATAAGGACGAGGCGGTTGGGCCGGACAGATACCGGAGGTTCGTCGCGGACCACATTAATGACTGCGAGAAGGTGCTGCAAAGGCTGGAGGACGCGCGGCTCACCTTCTCTGGAGAGAAGTCGGTGTTCGGCCAATCGGAGATCCTAGTGGTCGCTCACCTGTGCGGGCCCTACGGTCGGAAACCGTCTTCGGCAAAGATAGAAGCCATCTCCGTAATGAAGGAAGAGTGTGAGTCGGTTACGGAGGTGCGGAATAGGTTAGAGATGTGTATTGTGTGTGTGTGTGTGTGTGTGTGTGTGTGTGTGTGTGAGAGAGAGAGGAGAGAAAAACATGAGATAGATAGAATAGGCAATAGACAATAGACAATACTCAAGAACATGTATATTACAAAGGAGATTAACCGCCCTATTACAAAGTAGGCGAAGAGTGTTTTATATAATCACTCTCTCTCTTCATTAACTACCAAAGCTCATGAGTCATGGGGAATGTGGAAACTCATTAGTTATGTGTCAATGACACATAGTTAATGTGTAACGAGTAGTGGTGTGACTTTTGACCTTTGAGTGTTCATACACTCTCAAGGGTGTTTACACACTAGGCTAGGTTGATCTTGATTCTCAACAACTCGACAGCATCAAAGTCATAAAAACGGAGAGAATTTTAACCAAAAGTTTTGAGGGTGAGGCCTCTTGTTTCTCATAGATCACATCCAACTCTCTCTCTCTCTCTCTCTCTCTCTCAACATAATAAATACAACCTTTAAAAAAATGGTCCTTTGTGCATTCATTCATACACTTTGCATTACATAAAACTTTGTGCACATACGTCCATGTGTAATGTAGAATGTAGAAAGTAGAATGTATAATGTACGATGTACAATGTATAATGTACGATGTACAATGTACAATGTGTAATGTGTAATGTAGAAAGTAGAATGTATAATGTATAATGTGTAATGAATGTATAACAACAATATCTACCGTATGAATGATTAGAAAAGACCTAGTCAAACAACTAAATGATTTTCGAAATTGCATGTTTGGAAATTAGTCATGGATTGCCCTAAAAGGATAAAAAAATTCCTCATGGATGAGTTTGAAAGAAGTGAATCATTGTTTTAATTTTTTTCCCCAAACAAATAATTGTTTTAATTAGCAAGGGTAAGGGCTGGTAATTGCTATTAACCACATGCATATTGAGGTTATGTCACATTGTTTCATCTTGAAAGCTTTGCACATGCCCAAGCATCACTAACCACATCATAGATTAAGCTTTCCACCTCGTTTAGCTATGAAGAATGCATTGTATGGCTCCACATGGGTTAAAGGGTTATATTTAAAAATAGAACTTGAAAGGAGACTAATGAATCTCAAGGAGATACCATCGACATGCATATGTTTCTTTTCCATTCCAACAAAGATTGATGGAACTAACTTCCTTTTTTTTCCAAATTTGGTGCTAAAGGGAGACCCTCATATGACAATTAAACTTGCTAAAGACATAGTCCCAAATAAGAGACTTCTCAAACCCCCAAATATAGGAGATTTTAGATGTACACTCCACAAGAGACCTAGCCCACATGCTCCTTTCAATCAAGTAATTTTTTAATTCAACAAAAAGTTGATGTGTGCATAATTTTGCTTGAATCGAAGTCTTAAACCTCGTCAAATATGCTTGAATCCAAACATTGATCCACTCAATAACATATCAGCAATATTGTCGATAACCATCCGATATTGATTACATTGTTGGTTATGTTCTAGATAGTAATTCACCTTTTCGTAAAACCCGTCCTACTATTTTCTTGCATGTTACATTCAAACCAAATGGACATCTACTTGGGCTGGTCATATGCCCTAAGCTAGACTTGTGAATGCCAATCATATGAACTCAAGGGTAAGCTCGAGCTATACAAATCCTCGCATTGGGAAATTGCAATCAATGAAATGGTTTGAATTTCATAAGACTATAACACATGTAATAACAACGAAAGGATGGAAATTGCATAGAATAACCTTGCCTTAAAAAATTACAAAATATCCATAGTTTGATGACTTGTCAATGCCAATCATATGAACACAAGGGTAAGCTCGAGCTATACAAATCCTCGCATTGGGAAATTGCAATCAATGTAATTGTTTAAATTTCATAAGAGTATAACACATGTAATAACAATGAAAGGATGGAAATTGCATAGAAGCTTGCCTTAAAAAATTACAGAATATCCATAATTTGATGACTTGTGAATGCCAATCATATGAACTCAAGGGTAGGCTCGAGCTATACAAATCCTCGCATTGGGAAATTGCAATCAATGTAATTGTTTGAATTTCATAAGATTATACACATGTAATAACAACGAAAGGATGGAAATTGCATAGAAAAATCTTGCCTTAAAAAATTACAAAATATCCATAATTTGATGACTTCTCAATTAAATATATATGCAGTGGAGCTATTGGTGTACAACTAGTAAAGAACATTTAACATTCTAAGGCTAAACCCATATTGTTCAATGTAGTTTCCACAAAACTCCATTAGATGTAATCAAATAATTTCTCAACATGTACATACACAATCAAGAAATTGTGATTTGTGTACTCCAAATCAAAGTAAAATTAACAATGTTAACCATCTTTATCTTCATGGTATAAAACCATAAATTAGGATGGATGCCTTTACTTAAGTATTCTTTAATTTTATGCATTATTAACTGATATTGTTCCAATATGAAAAAGTTACACATAAATTCTTATTTAGAAGAAGTTTCTTAAATTTCCCAAATTTCCACTAGAGTATGTTATACTTTCTGTTGAATTTGTAGTGCTTACAACTTTTCTTTTCTTTTTCAATATTTCCCAATTGTATTAATGGATGCAGAATGCAATCACAATCACCATCAACATATGGGGCTTTGTAAGATATGGAATTTGAATACTCAACCTATACTTTCATATATTTATATCTATATCTCTACATGCATACATACATACATATACGGTATATGTATGTATGTATGTATGATACCTCTTATTAATATTAACTTTTCTTGCTCCTATAATTCAGGTCACTTTCTCGAAAAATGAAGACTCTTGTTTATTCCATGAAACTTATTCAATCATAATAAGTCCATTATTAGAGTAAGATTTTAGAGAGAGAAATACCCATTTTTTTGTAGTAAAACTTGTGAGTTTAAACTTATTATCACATGTGGCGATCTTTTCTTTTAGAGTCATCTCATTGATCGTGTGTGGCTTTCTTACACTCCTAATTTATACATTGGTTTCACAGGTATGCAAAATGTATTTTCCCAATCTATGCATTGGTTTCAACTTAAGATTCCACGCAAAAGCATATATTTCCATAATAATCATATATAGAAAAAAGGGTTAGGTTTATTGTCATGTATTGCTAGAGTTTTTAATTAGGTACTTGGATGACAACTATCTTGTCCCATGCATGTTGAGTAGACAAGAGCCTTGAAATATAATTTATACGTAAACCCGAGAGTCCAATGACATTTAATTTCTAGAAACCAAAGGATAGTCTCGACTCTCAACTCACCATGCATTACTCCTTATAGGATGGTGCCATTGGGTGGAACAACACCTAAATTTGATATACGATCCAAGGATTGAATGGCTAACAATGTAACACACTTTTCCATCTCCTTCAATATTGATGGATCTCATGACAATGTACTCTTGAAAGTTTTATAACTCCAAAACTTGCGTTGTTAATGAGACAATTGATAGGTAATCGGACGTGTCCCGTTCCTAATGTTCAAAGTGCATTGGTATAGATTGCGAAGATATAGGACATGTATTAAGCTATATTTTTGGGAGGGAGGGGATTCACTGTCTTAGATGGGTAGTCTTATGGAATTGTGCCAACTTGAAAATCATCCTTACCCTTTTCTTTCTTTCTTTTTTTTCCAAAGAAGAATATACTCCATTAGTTAAAACGACATACAATACACAACTTTAGACATTACCTACCTCCATCTGGGCTACATCACTTATTTATCTTACACTAAATAGCCCACATGTTTGTTCTCCATATTTCTCGTGTCATTCATGCCCCTCTATCATCTAATGGAAGGGGGGGAACAGCCATCTCAATACTACGTACTACCATCGTATATCCACTCCAATTTCTACAGCCATCGGTGTAGTACACCATCATTTTCTAAAATTCAGCCTCATTAATTCTGAAGCATCATCTGTTCCATCAATCCGCTCATATTGGGCCCTCAATGTAGTTATTAATGTGTGCCATATTAGCTTAATAGATTCTGTTGGAGGCCGTTTGTTTGTTGAAAATACCCTGCTACATCTTGCGATCCAAATGTTCTATATGATAATGTGTGCTAGCAACATCCATAGATCTTCAATTTTCTGCTTCTGGACATTACTTCTAGGTGCACTATTACCAGCGATCAATCAAATAGTTATGTTCTCCCCTCTATACATAGTTGTACATGTGCTATCAAATTTCTCTACATCGTCATCAAGACAATGCCAACAAGCATGTCCCCAATTGAGGGTAAATGAGCTAGAGGCATGACAAAGCGATCGTAATGCCCTTCTCCTTACAACCGTAGCCTCATGACATTCCCAGAGACAATGGGAAATGCTTTCTAGTTGTCCACATGCACTACATCGGGGCCCTTAGCCCACGCTCCTAGTGGCAAGGCTCTATGCACAATAAACCATAAGCACATCATTATCTTGCGGTCACTGTTGTCATGCCATATCATTTTCCAAAATTTAGCTGATCTCCTTTCACTAATGCCCTCTTGTATCCAAAATTTACGAGCTCCAATATCTTTGTGTTCTTGTTTTAGTATAATTTGCCTCCTGATTTTCGTGTTGTACTTGAAAAATTGCACGTTTAAAGCTCTTAAATGTGTACTTGAGTTAATCAGGATCCCTTTTATAGTTAGTAATCTGATGTAAAACTTTGTTAGGTTGCTCTTCTATTACGTAAACTAGTTAGTGACCAAATTCAAAAAATGCATTTTGGGTTGTAAAAATGGTTATGTAAAAGTTTTAACACACCTAGGAAGTTTTGTGATCATAGTACTCAAGTGAAAAGTAGGACTATTTACTTTCTTTTATTAATTCTTGAATATTCGCCAACGGATTGATATAATTACTCTTCTTCTTGATCAATAAAATGATATATTTGAATTACTAAAGTTTTTCCCTCTTTTTCACCTCTCTTATCAATCGTGATGTTGGGAATGTAAAGACTTATTATTTTAACTTACCTTATTTAACTCTCACATGTGCCATGTTAAAAGGGTTACCATAAACCTTCCTAACTTAAACATAAAAGGGTTATAACTGTAATATTATTCAATAAGAGATAAATAACTTGGAGTTTGGTCATATGTTAATAGTTATGGCTTATACATAGTTCACTTCATAGTACATAATATACTTGAATGCATTGGCAAACATTCTTTTTCATATGAATGCAAATGAATGCACATGTTATCAAAACATTATTATGTTTTTTTTTACACTTTTTACCTTAAAAATAATTTGCCTTCTAGTAAATAATGAGCACAAAAGCATGGTATTTAGCATACTTCGAGGGTGTTTACCACACTCGAATGATTGAAACATTCTCAAATACGTATGCACATATGGTTCATATTATGCTTCACTTCAACTACCGCTAAAATCTAGCATTCCGTTGGTATCCTACTCATTCTTTATTTTATTTACAATTAAGAATATTGCTAATAGTAGAATCTCATGTTCTTAATTGGTTTGTTGTGCTTGATATTTTCTATGCTTCCATCTCATTGTGATTACCAACTCGTCGACGCCACTTCATTATGGCCTCGTGAACATGTTCTTCGAATATGGCACTCTTGAAGTTGTTCCCCATCTACAATTTACCAAAAAAGAATATACTCCATTAGTTAAAATATACACAACTTAGATCCCTTTATCAAGTAGGCCTTGCCTAAACTATCCTATCATTAATGAGTGATCTCACTTATTTATCTTACACTTTCGCATGGGTCTCTAGCCAAACTTTCATACAAATCACCTTCATTTAGGAAGGCATACACATCACCTTCATACAAAGCAACCCCCCTATCGAATATTAGACAACGGATCAACTTGAAATTGACAACCAAAAGTGGTTCAAGGAAATGTGTGGAAGTGAGATGAAGAAGGACAACATGTGTAAAATCAATATATATGGTAATTGTGTTGATGAAGGACGGGTCGTTGAACTATCCTATATTCTGGCCATTGGAAATAAGGAACCACATAACACAGAAGAAGCACTCGGATGGTTGGAACAACAAATGGGTGTTCATTTAGACTCATCATATTGTACCGCAATAGGTGTGAAAATGAAAAGACAATTTTAATTATTCGTTTGACCAATGTAAATACAAGAGTTAAATAAAGTAAGCTAAAATGAGGATTTACATGCCCAACCCAAATAGAGTAGAAAAAGAGAGGCATGCTTAGTAAATGATAGAATTAATTTGATTAGTTGATTAGAAGTAACCAATTCACGCAAAGAAAGTAGAAATTTCTAATTTCCCCATAGATAATGGGCACTCCAAACGTTGAGCAAGGGACACACACAATCACATTAATCTGAGATTTGGAGCACAAAACTTATGAGGGTACTCTTTCACTATCCAACAATGCTAAAGGACTAGATAAAGCATTACGAGTTGCTAGCCATTTGGTGCCCATGTCAGATCCCAAATTGAAGTGCACAATATCCAATGTTGCTACCCTTTCATGCTCAAACTTATGACGTGATTATATTGATAATATGAAAATATTTGAACGGTTTTTAGATTGATGAAGATTTAAACATCATTTAACTTTAGTGTAAGCACTCAATTGTATTTTGGGGTCAAAGTGTGTCCACAGATGATTAGTGCATGGGATATTGTGGTTATCTTTTCGTAGTAATTGAACTGAGTTGAGCATACCATAATAAACAATCTAAACCTTTTCTCAACATAAAATAATGTGATATTTGAAAATATATATGCCTTATTTGGAGAGTTGATGAGAACATGCTAGGTTTTTGCCTCTTTTATTGTATACTTTGCGTACCTGTGTAACTAGTGCATAGATCGGTAGCGTAACGTAGCCACAAATTATCAATGACATAATTCTGAAAGCAATGATCATGCATGTTAATAGAAATTCACACTTGTAAAAATTATCGTGGCAAATTTGAGTTTGGAATCTTACCCAAGGGCTAGAGAAACTCCAATTGAAATCTTGCTACGAAATAAGCAAGAATGACTATCTTCCTTAAAAGTAAACTGTAAAAAAAGTGCCTGAAAGGTTAATCTTAGTGAAAAGGTATTGTCTTACTCAATCATAGTGTAAAAATTCCATATCTTACAGTGCCCCATAGGTGAGTGGAGATTGCTATTGCATTCTGGATTCAACAATACAATTGAGAAATATTCATAAGAAAATGTGGTAGTGCACACCATATTAGACTTTAAAAGTACACATACACATACACATACACATACACATACACATACACATACACATACACATACACATACACATACGCACACACACACACACACACACACACACACACACACACACACACACACACGTACTAAACAAATCAACCTGGTACACATACACACACATACTAAATAAATCAACCTGGAAGAGTATGAAGTGAATGAATTTGATGATGAGTTGTGGACGTTTGAACCAAAACAACTCATCGCTTAGCATCACATTTGGCAAGCCTATGGTCACTGAAGCCTTATTAGTTAATTCAGCGGCCATCTTTGTGATGATGCGTTCTAGTTTTGTACCAATTATAAGAACTAGCTGCTCACACAAGAATGCCATAGTAAAACTCGTGATCAACCATGTAATAATATTGCGTATAATTAACCTTTCTTCGCTTAATGTTTTAAGTTGGAAAATGTGAGAAATATCACGACTTACAACCACTGGTAGAATAGAAGTCCATAGGTATGTTTCCCAGCCTGTAGTTTGTATATAGGTAAGTTAGTTCATTCCCAACCTCAATGTAGCACTCACAAAACCACATAGTCTTCGATCATTGCACATTCTTCCACGATTTTCATGAATTCTACTTCTTCAATCACTCTTTGAGACAAACAATCTATGGTTGTCTTCAGTTGTGCAATATTTCTCTTGACAATTTCCAAATTTTCTTTGAGTGTTTTTAAAATTATCTTTCTACATTATTATTTTTTCACGGTTTTTAAACCATCTTGAAATTTACCACCAGTAATGTAAAGGGTTACTGAAAATGGAAATTCTCAATCATAATTGTACGTATTGCCCTTGTGACAAGCAATCTCTAGTTGCAAATGACACACAATAGCAAGTCTACTCTTTTCTAAGCTAATTAACTCTAGGTCTTTTCCTAGACCTTGGCGCTTTTTATCTTGTGTACCCATTTCTATTCACACAACCCCACCTATATAAGATAGATTTATTTTCCCCATTTCCATTAACACCCTATTTCTGGAGCTTTGGAACCTATTCCTAACCAATGCTCATAAAAATGATTGGAACTCTAATCATTATCCTCATTGTAGAAGCCTAATTTTCAATTGAAGTTATGCAAAATGGTTCATTTTAATGGAGAAATTAATGCTTTAGAATTTGATCACTATGCTTACATGTAAATAGTGAGAACCATGTTTTATCTTCTATGTTTTTGAATACAAGTTTTACCAAATGAATGGAAGATCCTAATTAAATATACATCAACAACATTGAAAAATGTAGAAGTAACTCACCATCAATATTCACCAACATCAAGAAAATACTATAGCCCCATAGAAGAGGACTGTCCAATGTAAACCCAAGAGAAAAACCACAATTATGCGTGTAAGATGTGTTATATCCCCCAGTGGAAGAAAGGGATGATAGTTCACAAGAAAAAACTATAGAACCTTGGCTAACAAGTTGATCGATCAAATGTGTGTGTATGCAAAAATTACCCCACTCCTACCACATGTTTGAAATCAACTTCCAATGTCCTCATCATATATTTGTGGAAGTTGAAGGCAGTTTGAGGTGTCTTCATATGACACTGTATTATGTAGGCATGTTAGATATAATACCAAGTTATTTGGGATGTGAAAAATATATGGCATCGAGGCTAGAACTTGTAACGTAGCTTATAAATGGGTGACATTACTACAATCTACATTGAAAGATTGATTTACCTTGATAAATCCACGTCTTAATGTCTGGTAATCTGATTCAGAGATGGCATTGAAAAACATTCTAAAGAATGCATGCTAGAAAAACAAGGAAAAGCTCATAATGGAATAAATACTACAATGGTCAATTAAGTGTAGAGTCTAGAGATATATCAATGAAAGCAAAGTTGAATAATGGATTTATAATACCACATAGGCCAAGATGGTGTTTGTCGTCCACAAACGATCTTGTACAAAAGTTGTTTCCTTCGAAAGACGGATATCTTCAAGTCAAGAAAAAATAGCAAATCAAATTACATACTTTACATGGATCAAGGCTTAGCATTCTTAAGGAAGATAAGAACATTGGTTTACTTTGAAAAGTTGAGGGACACTATTTAGTTATAGATAAGCCAAAGTTTTAGGATTTCATTGTATAGAGAAACCTTTTAAAAGAATTCAAAATCTATTGTGCAACACTAGAAAGCACCCATTACCCCAAAATCTCATAATGTCCCACATTGTATTACACTGTTTTATCATATCACAAATGTATGTGTTTACATAGGAGTGATGGTGAATGTGATATAGCTACAAAAAGTTGGTTCTTGATATTTTCCTGTCAAATGGGTGTAATGGTATAATGGAGCCTATTTAATCAAATCCAAGAATGAGCATACAATTCATAATTTCTATTGATTTGAAGCTTATATTTATTACCAATGTTGAAGACAATATTGAGAGAACATTAGCCATCAAACTTTTGATGAGCAAAGGTCTGGAATTATGGTTCTTCTTTATTGTTTTAGGAGAATAATAGTTACAATAATCATTGATGCATATAATTATAATTTTTGGGAGCCTTCAAAGTGTACAGAATTTTCATTACATGTATTTCACATGAACATATTTATTTCTTTTTGTTGTTTGGGGCTTTTCCCCTATTTGAAAAACATACCATATCTTGCTTTGTAATTATACATATATTGAGAAAATTGTATGGTGAATCGTGAATTATATCTTGTTCATGACCATCTCAATAAGAAATTAGGGTTTTAACGCAGTTTTTGGAATGTTTGTTAGAATAGAAAAGAGATAAGAAACAACATGTTTGGCAATAGTGAATGAAATGTTTGGGTTTTCAATGGATTCCATTAAGTATACACATACTAGGATTTCGTGAAGCCATTTCTTCTTTCTCTATTGACCTTTCCTCCCATGCCCTCCACATCTTCACCTTTGAAACACACGGAATAATTGAATGCCAAACAATAGATCATGGATCAATGAAAGATTCACAAGAAAAAAACAAAAAAGTCTCATATATTTCAGATCCATGATGTGAATGTTTATACCTTCCATCTGGCAATGGCCATCGTGGCAATGCAAATAAACACGTGGACGAGAGCCAAGATGAACAAGAAGATGTGAAGCTGGTGCAATGCAGTGATGGAAATAAATGGCGATTTACCCTGATTATAAAGAAATTTATAATTATAAGGAATCTATTGAAAACATCATGGAAATGATCACTCAAAAATAGTGACATGGCAATGTTAGCTGGTACTAAGAAGTTTCGATCGACACTTCCTTGCGATGAAAGAAGAGGAACGCACTTGATTGTGATGCCTCACTAAGTGTTGATAGATCCTTACACTAAGAAGGATTCATCTAATAAGCAATAGTATAACATAATTGAAAACATTTGGAATCTCTATATAACTTACATCTTTACATGTTTCATAATCAATCTTCTTTATTTCCTCACTTATGGTGGCATTGTGGCATTGGTGCATTATCTTGACCCATGGAGAGGGGACACAAATGTTAGAGAAGGATCCTTGGCCCACAGTTAGTGCTAGTGAGATGAAACCCACTAGCATAAGCTCTGCCATTTTAAAACATTAAAATTTTACACGATTAGTTAAGCTCGAATCGAAAGCATGACATGGGTATTACGATGATCAGATCGGAAACCATACACATCGATGCTAATTACTCTTAATAGAGGCCAAATGAATACAATCGAATTACTTAATTAGCAACCAGCCACCATTACCTTCTTTTATCTTGTCTAGTGCTTCTTCAAGGTCCTTCTTCTTGTGTTTCTTCAAAGCCTATCACAATATATAATTCATTAGGGTTACAAATTAATACACCAAATCGAAATGCAATAACCAACCCATTGTTTCAATGGCTTACTCGTCCTATGGCAAAGATGGCTCTTTCGACGAGAAGGGAACCGAGGATGAAGACAAAGCACGCGAGAGCGATGCCCCAAGTTGGGCTGTAGAGTAATCGCACATTGTCCACCGAGGAATTTGCGCCTCCCCCACCTGCCATTACTCTCTTATATTTTAGACAAACTATTACAACAGATAATATGCCTACTCCTTGGACTTCTAAGGGAAAAACATTTACTCCTGCACTAAAAGGTTCACTCTTGATGATTTTCTCACTCAACTCTTATACATGTTGACACAAACTATTTTAGACAAACTATTACTCTTGCCATTACTCTTATATTTTAGACAAACTATTACAAAGATAATATGTCTACTCCTTGGACTTCTAAGGGAAAAACATTTACTCCTGCACTAAAAGGTTCACTCTTGATGATTTTCTCACTCAACTCTTATACATGTTGACACAAGAATCCATGTTGACACAATTACCGTAGGAATAAATGATGTACACTCTTTCGTTTACTTATTTTGTTTTTTTCCTCATTATATTGCAACTTGCAATGCACTTTTATTGTCTTTTTGGGCCTCGTTCTTGACTATCAATAATTCATTGGGCCTAAGAACATTACTTGTAAGAGAACCAACCAATAAGGGTCACGTCTCATACTAGTCATGGAAAGGAAATGATCAAAAATAGGGAGCTAATGTGAGACAATCCATATTATCTCTTACACATAAAACAATATATTTATTGTTCCGAAATATGATTGAGACAGAACAAAAAAGACAAATCAAGATTTTTTTTTCAAAGTTGAGAAAACTACAATTGCTCATATTATACCGTGTAAAGCTAACTATACTTTCCAAAGCATTGGAGCATGACGTTGAACATGTGGAATCATGTAATGTGTTCTATGCAAAGCTTGCTTTATACATATTTGTCATATTACATGAATAAACTTAGGAGTACAAACTTAAATAAATTCCAACATGTGTTTAATTGCAAGAAGCCTAATCCTAACATAACCTCACATGTTTTTAATACACGCACACAAAGATTCCAAAATTGGACATGCTTTTACTATGTATATTGGTTGTGGTTGATGCCTTGATAGAAATTCGAGTTTGACCACGGCAGGTTTTTTAGTGTATGGTGCAATTGAAGTATGAAAGATATTGGTGTGCTTTGATTATATTTAGTGTAGAGTACCACAAATGGTACATAAGCTAAGAGCAAAATTAGATTCGCCAATTCTCACAACATTCATGAAATAGACTTCGGAATGTTTGTGGGAACAACATGAGGTGGGGATCCATGGTGACGCGGGTTTAGGTCTTTCTTGAGTGAGGGGGTGTTGTTAGGAGGACATAATAGAAGTGTTGAACCTCTCATGCTCAAGAGAGGTTTCAGTTTGTCGGGATTAGCCTTAGATATGGTTAGGTTATATCACGAACAAACGATTCTCGGTGCCATATGTGGATTGCTTGTGGGCTTCCTAGGTTCATAAACAAATAACTGTACGAAGTGTTTCCTGTTTGGGTTTCTTTCGGAAGATCGACAAAAGGACTCGATCGGAGAACTTAAAAAAAGAGTGCATTGAACGGGGCTCGGCCGTGTGAACGGACGTAAAAAAAAAAAAGGATGGCATTTAGCCCATTGTAAAAAAAGCTTGGATGCCTTCCAATAAACCCAAATTTATATGTAATGAAGCTAGAATAGGAAAGTTACTAAATGTGGCAACAAAGGAAACAAAGTTACCACATTAGGAAACAAAATTTGAGATAAAAAAAGACACCTAGGGAGTGCATTAAGAATAGTAATTAAGAGTCTGATTAGTCTTAATTAATTTAGTCATCATCATCGTCAGACAGAAACATTTACTGCAATTCCACAGTAAAGAGAGAGAGAGACGAGAGTAATTAGGGTTTTTACTTCTTCTAGAAAACCTAATAGATCAGTAGTAGCATTAGCACCAGAGTAATTAGGGTTTTTTTTTTTTGTTTACTTCTGGAAAACCTAAAAGATCTGTCAGTAGTAGCATCACATCAGCACCATGTCTGGAGCTCAAGGTGCTCTGCCCAAAGGGAGCCACATGGCTACCACTTACGAGATGGCCAAAGATCCCAAAGATCCCCAGCATTACCCCCACGCCCGAGAAGATCCCCGCCATAGCACCGGAGATTCCCCCTCTGTCCCGGTCGTCTTCGAAGAGCCCTCCCCGACTACCGAACCCTCGCCCACTGCAGATCAGACTCAGCTTCAAGCCCAGCAATCTGCAGAGACCAAAGATCTGGGCGTCACTGGCACTGCCTAGATCAATGAATTTCTTGATACATCCCCCTTTATATATGTACATATACCGGAATCTGAATCTTGGGATCAGGATATTCTGGATGGAGCTTGGGACTGTTCTTTTTTTTATGGTACTGATAGTAGTTTGGGGGAAAATCTTCTACATGTAGCGGCACATGGATCCTCTCCCTCGATTCTGTTTTATATGATTATAGATAGAAAAAATAATATGCCCGAGATATTTAGTTGTATGGTAATTGTATGTATATTTTCAGCAGTATTGTAAGCGTTTTAGGTTTTTTTTTGGATTGATTTTATTTTTGTTTCTGAATTGAGTGTGTTGGGAGCTGGATGTATTTATTTTTGTTCTGAATAGAGTGCACTGGTTGGGTTTGTCATGTAACGAATGTAAAATCCTTGTTTAATATATATGATCCGATTCAGTTTTGTCATCAAGGAGTGTTTTAATTCCAATTATTTATAAGTTTTGTCATCAAGGAGTGTTAATTCCAATTATTTATCAGTTTTTTCATCAAGGAGTGTTAATTCCAATTATTTATCAGTTTGTCATCAAGGAGTGTTAATTCCAATTATTTATCTTATTATATAATAGAGCCCTGTCATTCTTTGATCCTGTGGTTTCCGTAATAAAAATGGCCTCTTAATTTCAATCGATTATATAATATAATGCAATTACATAATCGAGCTATTGGAACTCAGGTGGCGTGTAACTCTCAATTTCAATCCGATTATACATCAATTATATAATCGAGATGGGAATCAATTCCGTCCCGAGTAATCGAGCTAGGTCTTAATTTCAATCGATTATATAATATAATTCAATTACATAATCGAGATATCAAGACTGTGGTGGTGTGAGTCTTAATTTCCATCGATTATACTTCAATTATATAATTGGGAAGGGATTTCCATCCCGAGTAAACACCGATGGGTAGTTGACTCTAAATTCTTATTTAATTTTGGGAGCACATGATTGTGCAAAGAAACACCATCCGTACCATAATGGTTTTAATATTATTTGTAACTTAATTAAGTTTTAAAAGCAATAATGAGATTAACAAGATGGTGGGTTCGAGTAATACATATTATTATTAACTCCCCCTAATAATATGTATTTCGAAGTTAATTTTTAACTGCAATAATGAGATCCAACAATATTTCGAAATTAATTTTTTTGTAACCGACAATAATGAGATTAACGAGATATTGGATTCTCCATAGGATGATTTCAACTCCCTGAAATCATGGAAATGATTTTTTTTGTAACTCCCCAAAGTGATTCAATCAAAATTTAACTCCATGAATCATGTGGAATGATTTTTTTTATAAAAACTCCCCCAAGTGATTGAATCAAACTTCCGAGAAATATATAGTGACTACCCACAAAAGGTAAAATTTTGGAGATTACCTTGTGTTTTCAAAAAACTTTGCTTTAGTGCTTGGTAACATAGGGTAGTAGTTTAATGAATAATGTTGTGATAAGCCGAGTCTGTTAAATTAGAAGTGAGGCAGTTGTGGGATACACATAATCAATCCTAGGGCTTTGTCTTCTTTTTTGGAAACCCTTGATATTTTATATGTGGCCCACAGACGTCGGACATCATCATCCGTCTCAGAAGCCATGGAATCATTATTTCATTATGTATTTGAGCTCATTGGATCTTTTTGTCTTGTAAGAAGCTCTCGTTTTGTATATAAGTTTGCATTCATGTAAAACTAAACTTAGGGTTAGGCTAATTGTTGAGAATCAAGCTCAACCTAGTTGAGTGTGTGAACTAGGGATCAGCAACGGTTCGGTTTGGCTTGGATCAAGCCAAACCGGCTAAGCCTAAACCGTTTACGGGATTTCAAACCTAAGCTGAACTGAACTGAACCAGTTCACAAACCAGTTTAGGCTAAACCGGCTTGGTAAACGGCTTGGAAACCTCTCTCTCCCTACCTCCCTCTCTCTCTAAGATGATCCACTATATATTATATACTATATAGTATACATTGTACAAACTCTCCCTCCCACTCTCTCTCTCACGTCTGTGGTCTCGACTCTCTCCCTCTCTCTCTCCCCCACCCCCCCTCTGTGTAGTCTCCCTCTCTCTCCTTGTCTGTGTAGTTCTCCCTCCCTCACTCTCTCTCTTTCCCCTTGTCTGTTGTCTTCCTCCCTCCCTCTCTCCCTCCCTCTCTCTAAAGTTTATCAACAGCTTAAACGGTTTGGCGAGGCACAAGCCGAGCTGAGCCGCTAAGCCGCTTTAAGCCGGCTAAGCCAAACGGTTTAGGCTTGAGCCAAGCTGTTGCCGATCCCTAGTATGAACACATCCTTTGAGAATCTATGAACACTCAAAGGTCAAAAGTCACACCATGACTCTCTACACATTAACCATGTGTTATAGAATCGTTCTATGATACATAACTAATGAGTTCCATATTTTCCATGACTAATGAGTCTTCACATTCCTCAAGGTTTTAGAGAGAAAGTGATTGTTGTAGTAAGTTAATGAAGAGTGAGGGTTGTTGCTCCTTGAAATGCTACATTTTTTTATTAATTATTTTCCTTATTGATATACATCTTCTTCTTTTGAGTATTTCATTTCCTTTTATCTATCTTGTGTTTTTCTCCTCTCCTCTCCTTTCCACACACACGCACATACATCTCTTTCACCACATAGAATCATATCCAATTCTTTACACTAATAAATCTTTCTAGGTGAACTTTTTGTGTGATTGGGGCTTTCAATATTTCCAATGCCAAAAACTTTTGGTTTGGTTTGACTTTTTTATCTAGGTGAACTTTTTGATCTTTTTAAGAAAGTAGTACCAAAATGAAAGACATCCAATCCATAATATTGACCCAAATTGCTATTTGTTTGGCAAATCCATAATATTGACCCAAATTGCTATTTGTTTGGCAAGAACTGCACCAATCTTCCTAACCAAAATTCTAGAATAGGAATGGGTCTATGATTATGTTGGCTACTTCCAATTTTTTACATTTGGTTTAAGAAAAATGCGTCAATTAAGTGTTTAGCAAAGTAAATAATTGGTATAAGCTATTCTCTCGATAGAGATCCAAGTTAATGGGACTCTAAACCAAGCACCAAGTATGTTGAATCGACATTGTACAACCTTAGTATGAGATATTGATTGAAGCAAAAATTAACCAATGGGACTCTAAACCAAGTTCCAAGTTTGTTGAATCAAACATTGTACAACCTTAGCGTGAGATATTTGGATTGACGCGAAATTTTCCTTCAATGTGTTGTTTTTAACTTTGGTACTATGGAAACCCTCCTCCATTGGCAAAAGTTCAATAGGAGTTTAAAGACTTAACTTAAGATTGGGAGATTTGAATAAAAAGTACTTGTGGTCGATGGAACTTGGATAGTTTAATAAACAATAACACAAGGCGTGGAACAATGTGTCCATGGTATTGTAGAATCTTTGAAACCATGGTATTGTAAAAACTCTGATGAAACTATGAGACCATTGTATTGCTTTTTAAGAACACCATCAAAGAAAGAAAGGGATTGTATGATAAGAGATCATAAATAATGGGTGATTTTTTGGGAAGCTCTTTTATGCTCTTGTCCCATTGATTGTGCTACCTTTGCATGGATGTAGGAAGTGGAGAAGTATAGGGTATGTAGAACTTAAGGAGGATTACCTTTCATGAGGATTGAATACCTAGAGAAAAGGCACAATGTCAACCCAATATATTCATTCTTCTAATGAGATTAATTCATAAGGAGGATTACCTTTCATGAGCCTGATTGAATACCTAGATAAAAGGCAAAATGTCAAACCAACATCATATTATTCTAATGAGATTTGGGCCTTGATTCAACTGATGTATGTACAATACATTGTGTTCCAGCATTAGCAAAGGTTCTCAACAAGATTCAGAAACAATGTTGCCAAACAATGTTGTCTGGCATCAAGCAGTTATTGATAAAAAGAATGAAGAGATCATTGATATAATATGGTAATAGAGATTGATTACAAAGTCCAGGCAATGGTCACAGTAAGGGGAGGGCATATGCTAATATGTGGTATGTAAAATACTGTATGTCCATTGTGACCATATATGTGTATAAGCATGCATGAAACGTATGCATTGTATCTATTGTATGGGCTGCATCTATTATTTGTATTGTATGGTATTGTATTTGTATTGGATGAGAGTGGATTGGATCAATATATTGAGGCCTCTCCTGATTAATAGAAGGATTGAAGTTAACATGGGATGGTAGAGATGAACCATTTGATGACATGGATGGGGGCTTTGATTAGGGCCAAGCCCACATTGGCAAGGCCAGCAACACATATGCAGCATGGGCATATGCAACTCACCAAGGTCCTGCATACACATACATATATATATCCATCATGCCATTAGCCCCAACCAGTTCTTTAATTCCATTCATCCACATATTCTTAATATTATTTCTGTCTTCTGAACAAAGCGTTAGAAACGGTATTCTTATCAATAAATGAAATTTAGCAAAGGTATTTAATTTATATATTTTTTGGATTGATCCCATCAATTTGTGGTTTGATCCATCCATCTTATATATTGCAATTATGTATTGAATCGGCCCATCATTCCATGAATGGATCGATCAATCCATACTACATAGCATTGATGGATGGATGGATGGATGGATGGATGGATGGATTAATAATTTATATGGATTAATGACTTACAAGACGATCCATAGAATGCAGCCCACGAGAGAAAGGAGGATGGACAGGAGAGCGAATGGGAGACCCAGAAGGAAGCCAAGAGGGCGGCATTCACCCATCTCTCTGTTGTACCAGTTAGTTAAAAATAGAATCGAATAAAAAGGAAGGAAGGGATTCCCGGATTGATAAGAGAGAACAGAATAAAGGAGAAGGCGGGATTAGGTAGATCTGAAGAACTGAGAAGAAAGAAAAGGAATAGAGAGATTAGTAAAGGAAAACGGAAACAGAGAACAACAATTTCATGTGTTTCTTTAGTCAAAATGAGAGAATTCAGCGAATCGAAAGAAAAAACCCGATCATAATAAGAAGTCTTCAAAAAACGCGCTTTGCTCTGAGACCGTTTCAAAGATTTAGGGGGGCCGTTTTCCTATTCTGAAGTTATTTTACAACTTACCTCTTTAAGAGAGACACAGAGATTGGTTTAGATACCGGCTTCTTCTCCATGGTCCAAACTTAGCATACACGTCCCCAAGCATCACAAATCGGAATGAATGATCGATCGAGTTTCGTGTTTGAAATGAATGATCGTGTCCATTGCCTCGCCCATTCATGGAATGAGCAATCGAGAGTCCACCCTTTTGATTTGCCTACGAATTGTACTGATAGTATCCGTGAATTGTCTTGATAGTATTGTGTCAAGAGTCAACTACAAACACCTATACATGGTTGCCGAGCTTTGATCTTTGCATTGCACGAGATTTCGAAGGAACAAAGAAGATCAATGGACGAAGAAGTAGGCAGACAAAGATCGAATAATAGCAAGCAATGTATTTAGGATCACATATATGCGATATCAGTCTCGCAAGCTCATGTCCTCTTCCACTTGATCCTTTTCTAATTCTGAGACGTTGCGCTATAGCATTATGTTGCTCAATGCACTTTTGTTTAATGTTGACAATCAAGGGAACCAAGATCTCAATGAAAGTTATCACAACAATTCATCTAGATTTGTTGTGTGGAGAAGACCTTGTTCAACATACATGCCAAGGAACATCATAGCTGTAATGGATTTTCTTAGGAATTTGCCTTCAAAAAATTTATCCATACTGATAATCAAAGCCACATCATGAAAAATAATATATTTAGTGGACTTTCAAGGGCATGCAATTTACAAAGTTCTCAACATCGTCTCCAAATAAGAGTTCGACAAACCATCTTCCTACTTAATGGAAAACCACACAACATATCATATTCCTTTATCTATCACACACATTCAGCATTGTTTTAGGTTTGGTAAATTCCTTGCAAATGTAATGGATTATTGTAATCATTGATAAAAATTCAAAACTCGAGATGACAATGCTCTGTAATTTTAGAGCATACATACATAGAAATGAAAGAATTTGTCATAATAATAATGCTCAAGAATATGAATGCAATCATTATTTCAGGCTTGCTCGAAATCCCTTCAATCTGCATCTCAAGAATAAGATGTTCCGATATCAGATCAAAAGGTATAATACAATAGAAAAGTTCTAAAATGAGATACTAGTGGTCTGTGGATGATGTCCTAAAGCATTTGAGAAAATCCAAATCAACCTCTCGGAATATAGCTCAAGAAGAAGCCTGCATGCAAGGACATTGTATGATGGTGGTACAAGACCAAGTTAGCTTTCATATGATACTTGAATAGAGTGCATATTTTCCAGCCCCCCATGGACATTGAAGAATCTATTCATTCATCCATCAAGAAGATCCATGGTAACAATGAAAGGAACCTCAATCGGAGGTCGTCGAAGATACTGACCCGTCAAAAGTATGCTCAGATTTAATCTTTTTCACCTTCAACAAAAGTGCCAGCCGGTCATTGTCTGCTTTCATCAATCTATTTTCCTCCTTCAACTTCTCTAGTCCTAAGTCCCTCCCAGCACAATGCTTTTGCCATTTGAAGTACTTCTTCTCAAGCTCAAGAGCTTGCACTTGAATATCGACTTTTTGTCTTTGTAGCTCCAGCATTCGGGACACAACTATTTTCTTGGTTAGAATTGACTCATCGAATAACAAATTTGGTACGACCTTGTCACTTTTCTCATCATGTTTCTCTACACTTGTGTTGTCTTTACACTCTTTATTGTTCTTTTCTACTAATACCTCCTCCCTGGCATCTATACCTCTGCTTCCTTGCTCATCTAGTACCGTAGATTGCAAACAAGGCTTATGATAATCAAACCCATTGTAAAATGAATGCATCTCCTTGTAAAATGTGTGTTTTGAGGTAAGGATTTTCTTCACATCCTCCTTGTCCTTGGAAGAAAGATTGCTCATGCTCTCTAAGAGGTTAGGCTGATCAACAATCTCAAGAGCCATATCCTTTCCAAGAACATCATTAAGCCGCTTGTAACGCTTGTTCAAATCATTAAATTTATCTTCACATTGTTGAGGAGATACATAACATTTTCCTTCATTCATCTTGATTGAAACCAACCTCCATTTTCCTTTTTTCTGAAGCAAACTTGATAATTTTCTTTTATTCCCAGCTACTGTTAACAAGGAGTTGTCAACATTGGATCCATCCTCACCAACAAAATGCACAATATCAATAAGAAGTTTAACCATATCATTGGTCCATTTGGTACGATGCCATGCAGCAGCCTCTTGTATTATTCGTCCATTGCCATCATGAAGTTCTTTCTCCTCTTTTATCAAATTACTTGGTTGGTCGTCATCGTCATCCTCATTGTCGCCGTGATCATCATCATTATAGGTTATTTCTAAAATCTTTTCATTGTTGTAGAAAGAGCTGGCTTTGCAGTTATCTACAAGAAATTGTTCAGTTCCTTTTGTATGATGTATACATGAAGGATACTGAACAAAATGTGTCATTGTTGTTTGATGATGAGGGTGAACTTGTTGACAAAGATGGGCCCCTAACGGACGATCAAAGGAATGGTCCATTCCCAAAAAGCCAGATTTCGGTACTCTACACTCGAGCTAGTCCCTCTTCCGACACGTCCCCGTAAAATCTTATACTGGACTTAACAACATCCTTCATGACTTCTGATGCTCCAATCATGTCTCTTTTCCTCAACTTTCCGAATCACTGTAAAAACTCACAGTTAAGATTGCAAACAAATCTTCTTTTTTCTTGAAATTTGTAAATGAACTTTTACATCAATAGAACAATAATAGCACATATTTCCTTAAATCTTCAATGAATTAGGCAGGGGTTTGTTTCCCACGTTGATCATACATAAAAATGTCAACCGACGAGGACACCTATGCACATGATGGAAGTAAGAAAGTAAACTGTTGACAAATTGGAAATAAGGTCAGGAGTTATGGTGACAAACTTTAAGGTGATCCTTAAATTTGTTAATCATTGCAATCAGCATGATCCTGTATCAGAACTTCAGCTATAGGAAATTTATGTTTTGAGCAAATTCAGAAACAGATTTCAAACATTACTACCTCCTGAATTTTACAACATAAGCAAGTGGCTGTCATCCCAGACAACAGAGAGCTTACAACAAGATTAAATAAATAATTCAGAAAGCAACCTTAGAAGACATCAAAAAGGAACTTAAAGGTAGTACTATCATCACACAAAAAAAAAATCAATATTTTTGAGATAAAATAGTTTTTAGGCACAAAAGATTAAATATTGGAGATGTTATACCTTTCGTGCCCATGGAAAGACCTTCCACACCTTACAATTCATTAAACAGTCAAATACGTCTGATGTCTCAGTTAAACGGCCTCTGTTGATCTTGAATTTGCTATTTTGGTCCAGGTAGTTTCTTGACTCCTGCAAGTAATAGAAGAACCATCACACTGTTCAAACAGCAAATGTATATGGGAACACTTACAAAAGATTATCATAACATTTCACACTGCAAGCTACATTTGAGGTACTCTATATTTACCATTTCCCTTTTCAACAACTTAAAATGATACATTAATTCTGCATTATGAGGCATACACATACATGCGTATTTGTATCTACACAGACACACATATACGTACAGATGTATATTCACGAGTCTTAATCCCATATATATGCATGTATAAGGTATAGGCTAATAGCATATATACATGCATACTCAGGGGACAGTACCCACACACATACATCAACAAATGAAAGATGCATAGAACATGGAAGCTTGCATATTAAAATCATTTCCCATCAAACCCACTTCTTTCTTCTACATATGTAGTCCATAGGATTGTATCTACATATGAACATTTCTCAAACCGACTTCCATAGGCACAAGTTTTCTAACGCTATTTTCTCCGGAAGCCTTTCACCTCTAATAAAATGAATGCCATGCATAAGAGAACTTAAAATTTCTCATCCAAGTTGACCTCATGCATAAGATAATTTAAACCATGAGAGTATTGACATCCAATTTCTTGCATGAGAACTTGAACACTTATCAATACAATGCATCCTATCACACGCTTCATAATTATCATCAATTCCTATAACCCAATTTATTGTACTCTTCTTACCTATAAATTCTATCAGGGTCATCTAACACATGCATAACACAACTTTGAAATCATCATATGGATGTTTCCAAGTTCTTAAATGAGAACCTGAACTCTTATCATCAAATCTGTCATTGCACATGCTTCACATTCATCATATCATCCCAATTATACTCGGCTTACATACAAATTCTGTGTAGCTATCTCTTTAAAGGTTCTACATTACATTTCAACGAAGTGTTATTCAGTTAGGTGAGGTAACATTGGGTTCAGGGGTCCTTTATTTTGTTCAATGCGAGAGAATCTCCTTCACGCACACGTGTATATATTACATACATGCACACATAGACATCCACATGCGCATAAATATGTACATAGACATCCACATACTTATATATACATACGTCGGTAAACATACGCATCTATATGTAGCATGCACGCACATACAGGCATCCACATACATACACCTACCTACACACGTCTATATGCGCATCTACTACATATTTCTTCATATGCATTGAATTAGCTTCATCATTCAATAAACAGAGAATCACTGATTCTCTGTCTTTCTCTCAGAGAGTGGTGTGAGAAAACATACCTGTAGAATAAAAGAGAGAGCCAAATTAGGCTGATGCTTATGATGCAGAGAAATGAGGAGGTTTTCTCGCAGACGGACAGAGAAGAAGAAGAAGAAGAAGAAGAAGAAGAAGAGGAAGAGGAAGAGGAAAGAAGGGAGGAAGGAAGCAGAAACCATGTTCTTCTTCTCCATACCGCCGCCCACATATTTCTTTCTTCTTTAACCGCAACTAAATTTTATTAATAATTGGATGAAACATACATTATTACATACATACATACATACATACATACATGATACATACATACATACATACATACATGATGCATACATACAACATACATCAACATAATACATACATACATAATACATACATACATGATACATGCATACACATACATACAACATAATACATACATACATACATACATACAACATACATCAACATAATACATACATACATAATACATACATACATGATACATGCATACACATACATACAACATAATACATACATACATACATACATACATACAACATACATCAACATAATACATACATACATACATAACATACATACATACATACATACACCATACATCAACATAATACATACATACAAATTTACAATACATACATTCATACATACATACTACTCTACCTATACATACATGATACATGTATACATACATAGGTTCATACATACATATTTGTGTTGTTTTTGTTTTTTCGTGTGTAGTTCCTGGGGATATTCTTTGTGACATGTGTAATGTACATATTATTTCTCTATGAGAATCGTGTCGCCCTGTCCTCACATACATATAAATACTCAATGTCCCATCACTCTTGTTATTATTTGACCTCCCGCTTCTCTTCGAGAGATTTGGATGGAAATGAAATTAGGCCTAGTATAACATCTTTTCATTGTAGAACATGTTTTTTATATAGAACATGTTTTTTTTATTTTCTTAGACCTATTTAGTGTAAACACTATTTTTATCTTATTTTGATTTTTTTACTTTCGATGAATGGGTAAATATCCCATTTTTTGTAAACCATTTTTCTCATGGACCAATTTTGGCCTTAGAAGACGTTAAAATTTCTTTCTTTCTTTCTTTCTCATAGCATCGATTGCCTCCTTTGCTTGTCGTTTGGGCTATTTCAACTCTCTATGGTTTCATCATCATCTCTTCGGCAAGACATATATATATATAGTGGAACTTTGGACTTCGTTAGTTAGCATTCCCCTACCTTGGTCCTTTCAATAATTACTTGCAAGTCTCATCGTTATCTGACGTTGCCAATACAATGAAAGGCAAAGATGAACTGTTGCAAATTTGGTGACTTTTCGCTTACATATTTAAACACCTACCATCAATTCACATACAAGTAGAGGAACAAAAGGGATGATCATTAAAAAAAAGTAAAGATTAGGCAAAAATAAACATCTAAAGGAAGAGAGATTTCTCGATTATAGTGTAGATACATCAATTACAATAACAAAAGATCCAAACATAGAGGTCTGCGAATGTCAAAGGCTTGTCCCAAGATTTGTGTTTTTCAAGTGGTTGGTAGGAATGCAACTAGTCAATGGCCCCTTTGAAATGATATGGAAACTCTACATCTTTCTTCTCTTTTGTTTCTTCGCCTTTGGTCTTGTATCAACTTCTTGATTGCGCCTTTTAATTATTGTATCGTACATGCATGTGTGGTGGGCTTAGGTCAAGATGGGTATATGAATCAAGTCTTGCATTACTCCAAGTTGGGCACATATACATGCTCGCTACTTATGAATAAGGAAACCCCATGAGCCACACATGCATACAACCTTTGCCCATTTGGGAGACTCTTGTGGTGTTCCTTTTGGGCCCATCGGTCATAATAATCACCCCATATCATCATCATCTCTCTTTGCTACACATTCTTGTCGATGACCACGTTTCAACCTCGCGGAAGCAAAAACCATGACCACATAGTAATATGATTGCAAACAAGAGAGCCTAGAAGGGGAATGGCAGTTTATTATTAGCATATTTAACCATGCAAGGCCCACATCACATAGTAATCATTAGTGAGGAACAAGTCCAATTTTAACATACAAATTAGAGTTCCACATGTTAGTTGTTTGACATCCCTCCTTACATGAAAACCATGTTGCCAAAACGTTCATTCCAGCATTAACATTCTTGAGGATATAAAATTGGGATAAATGATCCTTTATAACACTTTCCCCACATTGGCTAAAATACAATTCTTCACAAAATGCACTATTTGTTTACTCATTCAACTTTATCTTCCACAATATGTGAAACAATGTTTAATTCCATCACTTTCCAAACATTAATATTGTATAGATTGGATCAAAATCAAATAAGATTGCACAATTTTCTTAAAGAAGGGATTTGATTATGAGATATATAGAAAGAGATTGTGGGTCATGTTGTCTAAGCAAATTAAGTTATGGTTCTCTTATACATATCCATATTTTGATATCTATAGTTGTAGACAAACCTCCTTTTCTTTGGCATAGCCATCAATAAGCATGCATATAACAGCTCTAATTGATTAGAATGAACTTTGGTTGGATACAAATGCTCTCTTTTTCCTTGATTGTTTGAAATGATTTGCGTTGCATTCTTAGAATTACAATCAAGGATGTTATGTATGTTTAACTTCATCAAGTGCATGGGGATTATATCTACAAAATCTAGTCTTTTGCAGATCCTTGATGCAAAAGAGCGATCCATTTTATATCCTTGCGAGCTTTTACCAATCATTAATAATAATACATGCTTGTGAGGTGTGACTTTCATCTGTTATTTCCTATTTGCAAACTATCTGTCTTCAAAACATGCAACAAAACTTGAGAGCTTTCCACTATCTGTGAAACTCACAAAATATGTAAAAGTCATTACAAGAACAGTCAAGCTCATGTATAGATTGCGTCAATAAAATGGTAATCGAAGTAATGTAAATTAAGGAAAATATCAATATTACCCTTCCAATATTAGGGGGTCATACTGGTCCTACCCTTTGTATTTTCAGAAGTATCACTTCGCGCCCTTGGTAAAAAAGTAGATATACCCCACATTCTTAAAATCATAATTTAATAATCCACAAAAGCATTCATCCATTTGGAGGGATGCACTAACTACAAAAGCTAGCTAAAGAAATTAATGCTAGCTAAAGAAATTAGCAACGTGATTAGTGCTAATTACAATCAGCAATGCTATAATTAGCTCTAAATATGGTAATTAGCACTATGGGTATAGCATTGTAACAAGGCAATATAACCACATTGCTAATTATCACATTGTGACTAACCACAATTCTTCATGCTTTTTATAAAATGGATAAAACCAGTCAGGCAATACCTTTCCATAGGCTGCCTCTACATCTTCAATGGTTTTGTCATATTCATTAATGTATGCATATTTGCTTGTCAAATTCTCATCAATCTCTGCAAGCCTTTTAGTAAGGACAACCATGTCATTTTGAATGCGGGCCTTTTCTTCTTCCTCTTCTTGTAACATGCTAGCAAGCTCATTTCTTTTCTCTCGAAGATCATCGATACCTATTAAGGATCGTTAAAAAGTTGGCTAAGTTTTAACAAATATTGGATCATTTTATCACCAAAAAAGTTTCAAAAAGTTTCTTTTTTACAATGTATGTTAATATTCTTTGAAGAAGAAAAATGTTAACATTAATTGAGTATATGAAATGTGTCTATGCTTCGATGTAATGAACATACGAATTAAATCATGCAACACAACAGTGTCATACCTCTAATAAGACCAGACACCAAAATACCATAAAATTGCTAAGTATTTATAATAGTATCCTTAGGTTTCAAAAAATAATTAGAGTACCCCACTAGCCCCACTAGGAACAAAATTTAGTCCTAGTATTGAGGGGTATTCCACTATTTTCGAAAACATAAGATGTATGCTTATAAATTATCCACTAAGTTAGGGGTATTATGATGCTTTTCCCTATAATGGTAAGTATTACATGCACATGTTGGAGTTAAGAGGGTATAGATAGAGAAAGAAAAGCACGTTGTATAATCTCTAACGTATATTCCTCAAGCTCACTTCTAGGCATTCTCATTCTTTTACAGTTGCAATAGCACCTCACTTTTGGTACAAAACCTCCTTCACAATTGCCTGAGAATGATGAAGAATCCGTTGTAAATGGCTTGGTTGACCTGGAGTGCTTAAAACATCGCATCAAAATGTCTTAATTCCTTATACATGTCTACAGTTCTCTTTGTAAACAAGAAAACCTCAAATTTTATGTGTTCATACAATGTACATATGCATCAAATGCCCAAATGTGCATGAAAATCTTATGATTTCCTTACAAAAGATGAAATCTAGATGTTAGAATAGAATCTCAATGAAATCTAGATACCACATATATTATACATTGGGGACAAGGCGCAAAATTCATCGCATTTGCATTATGTTGCCACCCTCGGAAACATCTTTCAATTTTCGTGAGCCCACATGAATCGTCACTAAATGTCTCGGAAAAACTTTTGAAGAAATCTTTATTCCATGGATATGATGGTTTAATCTATGAAATATTTCCTCTGCTCTTCCAAGGGAACATAAATTTCCATATCTACAAGCAAGAAGAATACCAAGCCATTGAGTAACTAATAGAGGGCAGGATAATGTTCTCTCAAAGCCAGTAATCCTGAGGGCGTGGATGTGCAAGATTGTACGAGGAAAGTGTTAAATGTGTAGCCTAGAACTCTTATCACTGTATCCATCTAATCGAACCCAATGGATTGATCCAATGGAATCCAGTCTATTCAAGTTTATCTATTCAATTCAATCAAATCGATTCATCACATCATAATCTATTTCTTTTTGTGTTTCCCAACAATCTTCTGTACATCGAAAACAAAAAAAATTCTCTGCATGTATAATAAAATCAAGAACAAGAAGTTTTGGAAATTTTCTGTACTAAAATGGAGAAAATGATCATGGGATAAAACTTGGAATCCATGGGGACAATTTTTTCGAAAGCAAATTAGAGAGGGAGGGAGGGAGGGGTCGCTTACCAGAAGGAAGAATCGGAAGAAACGGGTCTCGATCAGAGTAGATTCTCAGCGTAGATTCTCAGGATCAAGTCTAGATTCTCTGCGGCTCTGTTGTTGTGGAGAATTTGGGTGTAAAGTCTTACGAAGCGTTTCTCCATCGTCATACGGTTAAGGAATTAGAGCCCTGTTTTTTGTTCTTTTCCAAAATTCTGAAACATACCCCTACTTCTTTTCTGATATTTTTACGGCGATGCCCCCCCCCCCCCCCATCCCAACCCTTCACACCAATTTAGGTCCTATAGCAAACCAAATTTTGTCCTTCTTTTGTACCTCCAACAAGCTTTTCGGATCATTTTTTTTTCTAAATATCAGATATATACATACATATATATGTGGATAAACGAAATCGCCCCAAATTCTTGTATAAATTGGCAACTCGTAGTTGCATTCGATTTTGATGAAGAGACGAATGAGGGTGGGTTTGTATCATATGGTCCTTTTTTCAAAAAATCCGTAGGGGGCAAGCAATCTTGTAAATACACGATTGAATTGTTTTGTAGTCCTGTCAGCGTTTTTTTTTTTTTTTGCTACTATTACTGTTGCTACGACTACTCCTCAAGAAAGGCGTATTTTGTGTCTTCATTTTAAAACCTTGGGCATATTCTCATAAATACCCTCAAGTTTAGTCACCGATGATTTAAGTCCTATTAAACTAAAAATGAAAGTTTGGCTTTCTAGTTTGATTACAAATAATTTTGTTGCTCTTTTTTTCAATGGAATATGTATGCTTTTTTTTAGTAACACTTCTACTACTAGTGGAAAACCTCAAAGTTAGATGAAAACCCACAAAGAATAAAGAGAAGTATACAAGTGTAGATTAGACACTAATGACCTTAGAAACACTCAAAAGTAAAGAGTGTAAAGTTGCAATGTGATGTCTCTAAGTTGTAGACAATCAAATAGAGATTGCCTAAGGGATTTCTTAAAGAAGCTAACTTCATGTATGCATATATATTGTGTGTGGAAGCATATGCATGGATATTTCCATTATGTGTATGATGTCTCAAGACCTAGTATCAATAACAAAATCGACATTTCATTAAGGCCTACTTCATTTAAACTTCCTCAAATTCATGAAGTCTTCATTTGATAAGGAGCTCAACATGTGTACAAAAACTTATAATATGCATGCATGAGGTTACATACAAAATCAAAATCCCAAAGGAGCTCTACTTTGCTCAATCCAAGCAAACCATATCATTCTTAGTACAGCTTGCAATATTCTGGCCAAAACTGATCAATTCCAAAATTCAGTCCTTCGATAACACATGATTTCCAAATATACAATTGCATGATAACATTAAGCAAGTGTTGAATAGGATTACAATTACATAGGGGTTGTCACTTTACAAACATTTATCTTCAAATAACTACACTAAGACTTTCCAATGCAATGGGTGTCAGCTCACACACAATTTGAATTCATTCTCTAAGGAAGCAATGTCTTCATGATCAAAGTATACGTGTGATCTATCAATGGATTGCTGTTATAAATAATCTAGTATTACTAAAAGAGTCACACAACCATTATGTAAGCAGTCACAATGGTTTATTTTGATAATCATAGTATAGTTTGCTGTCACGTTCAAAGATTGATGTCTCCTGTTCACAATTTACATACGTGGGGTCGAATTCACTTCTCTTAATCTAATGGCCAGAAAGCTAGGAACATAATAGTAATTTCCAAAGTAAAACCAGCTAATTGTGATATCTACAAAGGTTGAGCATTTATAGACAGTGCATTTACACATATATACAACACATCCTTCCACAAGAGCTAATTCTGGTATTATACAAACAAAGTTTAAGCATTTATAGACAGTACATTTACACATACATACAACACATCCTTCCATGTTCCCTTTTCCCTTATTGGGTAGGAAAAGAAGAACTCAAATCAATCACTCAACAAATTCTAGGAAAAGCGCCTCGGATTTGTTTCTCAATCCTAGATCATGGAAAGAGAGAAAACGTTCGTCAACACTGAACACTTTCCGAGGGTATGCCCTCACCTGCACAATTGATCTACTAGTAAATCACCAATACTCTTATCCTTGAAATCAATAATATCAAAATTAAAAGAAAATACTGCCCCATTGGTAAATGCAACTGACCAGTTTGTAAGAACCAGGCACAAGTCCACATGTAACATCCATGAAATCATATAAGCACTGCAATGACACACACAGGATTGTATTTAATGACGGAGAATGTGTTGCCTCCCCAGACATCCAGATGCGCATGTGCCATCTCCACCCAATGTTGAAGTGTGCTCATAACTCTAGCATGTGAATAAAAGTGAATTCACACGCTGAGGGCTCCACATCATGATACAAGCCTAATGAAACTTGCTTTGAGGATTCAACCAAGGGTGCATTCACTTCTGAATACCATTCCATTCCTAAAATGGAGAGTGATTTCACATGCTAAAGGTTCAAAACACAATAAAAGCCTAACAAAACCCACCTTTAGACAAAACCCACCTTTAGACTTCCCGAAGGCTGAATTCTCTTCTGAATACTTACCTCATGAAATCATAACTGGAAGTGCCATCACTTGATACATGCCTACGAGATACTCTCTCCACCTATGTGTTCTTTCACATGCTAGATGTCCCGTCTCTTTGTACAGGCCTTTTGCATTAGACCGGACACTGAAGATGCCCACTTGGATGTCTTGGGATATAACAAAATGGGATATATTCATGTCATTAAAGGTAATGGTTTGTGGGCCAAGGTATACCTGAAGTGGATTTGATACATGGAACCTTCTAACTTGCCGGTATCCATCTGGCATGCGAACCATGATTTTAATCGCACGCTCATCATTCATCAAAGGCTCTTGAGGAAGCGAGGCTTGTTTGGCAGCCACTTGTTTCTTTAGCTCCTGCAAAATAGCATACTTCAGACAAATAAACAGACCAAATTCCAACAAGCTTAAGTAAGATATTTCAGACAAACGTGAATCATAGTACATAATATACTCGAATGCATTGGCAAACATTCTTTTTCATATGAATGCAAACGAATGTGTATGTTATCAAAACATTCTTATGCTTTTTTTTTACACTTTTTACCTTAACTTTCTTACCTTAAAAAAAAAAACCTTATAATAAATAATGAGTATTTACCATACTTCGAGGGTGTTTACCATACTCGAATGATTGAAACATTCGAGAATGCGAATGCACGTGTGGTTCATACTATGACTTGAATAATATACTTGTGAGGAAACAAATTTAACACATCATAGAAGCAAAAGAACAGACCTCTTCAGCAAGTTGCTTGTGCAAAGCTTCTTGCTGCTGACGTTTCTCTTCTGCCTCAGCAGCAGCTCTATCTTCAGCTTCCTTTAGCAGGCGTGCCTCTTCATCAATTCTTGCCTTTGCCTCTTTTTCAAGATCAGCTTGCAATGAAGCCAAATACTCATTATCCTATTTACATTTATTACTCCATCAGGATAGCTCATATAGAGGAATCAGTTACAAGAACATCAAATTGCCAATGCATACAGACAGCATAATGTCCTTCCTCTATGGACTCGCGTCCAAGGATATAGTAATTCCATTCTTGGACAACCCAAGAAGGAAAAGAAATTAACCCCAAAGATCATGGAGCAGCTTAGTCCATAAGTGCTACGATGTCTTGTCTGAAAAAGAAGACTCAACACAAAGAATGTGTAAATAGTGAAGGTTCCATATGCATCATAGAGTGACGCACACGATGGCTATTACATCATGTCTCATAGTTCTTGGCATTGCAAATGATTGAAACTATTTTTGTAGATATTTTACATGGGTCTTGTGCAAATGATTGAAATTTGTTCATATTTTGTTAATAACAAGTATTGTGGATAGAATTTGAGAGTGAATATCTGACATGATACCTGTTCTTCGCGTAGTTGCCGGTAAGCAATAACAATGGGTGATGGCGATGGTGGTGCTGGTGCTGGTGCTGGAATGTGCTCTCCAGACAAGCAGCCAAACTTCAGAGCTATTTCTTCTGGTAGTGACCCAAACATAGCTGCCTCAAGCATGATTGCATCTTGATGTTCTTCAGTTGAAAGACCTCCCCACTACAAAAGTAGAACACAAACTTCCTTTTCCACCCAAGAAGATCAATATTTAAAAAAGCACTGGCACCTTAATTGTCATCTTAACTGGAAGTCTATTTAGTTTGGAAAACACATGACTTAACAATTAGGTCTTTAGCATTTGCCAACTGAATTCTTCACGTTAAGATCAGCATTAACGTGCTGACAAGTTCACTTATACTGACTTAACAGATGCATAATTATTACACTAACTTGCCATAATACAATAGTAATTATAGAACATTACTGACATCATCAGGTTCTGATAAAGGTGATACAGAAACCATATGTGTGTGACCGTGAGCCAATCTCGTCCTTATTAAATGTTCAACTTCATAATCTTCATGATCTTCTTCAGTTCTTCTTGAAGCTACGTTAACAAAACCAGCTAGTGTATCGGAAGTGTTTTGCAAATAACTTCTGCCAAAACTTTCTGGAATAGCCCCATTCCTGGTTATAGAGTGATAGTACAGTTCCATGTATAATGTTAACATATTCCCATGTGCAACAACTTAATTTAATAAAAGAAAAACTGAAGATGCCTAAGGCTGTAACCAAATTTGTGAAAATATAAAAAGGGAAATCTGAAATCACCTGTTTCCAATACTGTTCTTATTATTAAGATCCCCATTCCAGATCTCATCTTCAAGCATCTCAGCATAGGCTTTCTTTAAACGGATTTCCTTCTCTATCTGTGCAGTCTGCCAGAGACAAGTTTTCCATTTCAAAATATTAGGGTTCTATACATTATACACTAAACACAAAAGTTTGAATACTATATATAAACTAGCAACGAGACTTCAAAAAACCTTCAAGGATTCTGCAATTGCCTGTTCAAGATCATCCTCTTTATTAGCAGCATTCTGTGGCAAACCAGCCATAACATTAGTGGATATGGAACTCACTCACCTTGATAAATAAACTTCACCTATAATGTCCACATTCAACTCCTACCAATCTCATCCTCTCTATGATGGAAGCTTCAATTGCTCTTTGTAGAATTTCCTCCTCTACATCGTTACCTTCAATTTCTCTCATGCTTGTCTGAAACCACCTGTGATTGCTAATATCTGACAAAGCAGAAGATTGAGTGGAACTACCCGATGGCAAGTGTACCTCTTTCAAATGATTTCTATGTGTTATTACCCATGACAATCTTTCATCTTTCATGTGTATCTCCTCTCTCAAATAATTCCTATGTTCTATTCCCCTTGAAAATCCAGCACCTTTCGTGTGTATCTCATTATTCATATGATTTCTATACATTCTTCTCCTTGAAGAACCTTCATCTTTCCTATCAACCGGAACCTCCTGTAGGCCCCTTCGCTGAGAAATGCTCATATGAAGATCGTGATAATCCTCTATCCCATCATCTCTTCCAAATCCTCCAGCTTGAATCAACCCAATTGCCCAGGAAGGAAACAAATGTACTGGGTAAGGTAAGAGTGGCAATACAGATTGAAAAACTAGAGGCTCATAAACTCTGTCCACTGCATGTCTTTGCACTACATGATTGCATTCTCTTCCATTTGATGATTGATTATTCTGCACTTGACAGCTTTGATTTCCACTCCCAACACTCTGATTTTGCCCCATAGAACTGGAAGCAGACACTTTCAAGTCATTACTATAATCTACATAACAAAATCTATAATGTTCCTAGCAAGATATTAAATTTGGTGTACAGATCAACAATTAGCGCAAAGACCAGCTTCCATAAGTATATATGTAACTCTTCTAATGCAATCCACAAGCACTTACATGCAGATTTCTCCTTCATTAAGCAAATTTTGGCTTTAATCATTTGAGACTCCCTTGTGTACCTGTAATAAAAAGCATTATGAGACACAATGGATTTTCTTTCTTTGGAAAGGGTGGCTAATCGTACCTGTCTATTCAAGGTCATCAATATACTATTTATTTGTGATCACTGATGGGTCCAGAGAAAAGGAGACATCTATGTGAAGCATACCATTAATACATGTCATGTGTACTTTGTATGTCCAGACACCGAAACGCTATCTTGGCCATGTTCTTAAGGTAGATTCATTCCTCTAGATCACGTGCATAGCATTATCTACTCAAGATCACTTACATGAGGTGTATTGATCATTCCTAAAGAAAAGGTATGTAAAAAACAGGCCGCAAAATGTGAGTGGAGTTTAAATATTGCAGTTATATGTGACGTGTACATGTTCGCCTAGAACACCAGAACATCAATCTACTCAAGGTTATTCCACATTGTATGTGTTAGTGATCACTGATGGGTCTAAGGAAAAGGAGAGATTTATGCAAAACAAGTGTTTGATGCAAGTGGATATCCGATATTGCGAAACATATTCACAAAACAGTTATGAATTGGAGCACAGAACAGAGAGATCTATGCAAAAGATAACATTGATATAAGTGGATTTTCTGACATTCAAATCATATGCATTATCATCACGATTATAATAAGCAGAAACAAAACATTAATACAAACGGGTGGTTTACGAGATTCAAAACAGATGAAATATCATGATCAAGTGAACTCCTTTTCTCAGCAGTAATAGGTCGAAACCAAAATCAGAGCAGGAAAATAAAGACAAAAAGGTTCTGAGATCTTCAGTATCTTACATGAAATTTTTCTCGAGCAACTGATTCTATGAGACCCATAATGGTAATCAGTCTCTGCACATCCCCTGCGGGGAAATGGAAAGCTTGAACATGAATTCTAAGGGAAATGATAATGGGTTCCTTGTGGTGAAATCTGTTTTATCCTCTGTAGAAGACCTCACAATAATTGTTGCGTCCTACACAGTTCTTGGAAGAAACAGAGTAGGACTGAATTGGACTGGGTGCTTTGAACCCACTTCAGCATAAAATGACTTAATCTTCATAACACCATGTTCCTTCCATAAGCATAAAGCAACTAGCAATCGGCAACCGAACCGCAAAACCGCGGTTTAACGACTTAATGGTTTACGCGGTTCGGTTCGGTTCGGTTCGATCTAGTTTGGGGGTCAATGGTTCGGTTCAAACTGTTTGAAACCGTGATTTAAACGGTTTGATGGTTTTTTGAATAACCTTTTTGAAATATTTAAAATTTTTAAATTGAATTTTGAAATTTGGAGAAAAACCATTTTAACAAACAAATTCGATAATTTTGTTGTAAATGCCACATAAAATTATTAAAACTTGAAAGGTATATTATAAAGAAGGTTCATATCGGTGTAGGGAATTGACAACAATGCTTAACAAAGACACCACAATACACAATATGCAACAAATACAGTAACCAAAACTCATTTGCATTGTATATGTATTACAATTGGTCCTTATGGTTATGCGGCATGCCTATAACACGGATTATTACCAAGTGGGAAAGCCATAATTGGTGAGCTACAAGATGTCAATATAGTTGTACACTCATTAAATCTTGATCTCTATGATATCATTCCTCCCACAAATTGAAATCTATTATCCCAATGTAGATTCCTTGTTGCTCACTCATCCAGATTAGTCAAAATCTAAGGATTCAATTACAATCACTTCATCCAAGCCTTGGTTTCTTATTCAAGTAATGCATAATTTCTTTTACTGTTTCCTAATGTTTTTTGCCGAGGTTTGACATGAATCCGATGGCTACTCCGAACACAATGAGTTGAAGATCCTCCATGCATTTCAACATGATTAACATATCATCCAAATACACGACAAGGAGGGTTATACTAACATCCCTGATCTGTTTATGTAGGCATAAATCCTTGATGTCGGAAATAAAATCAAAATGAATTCATGAATAGATTGAACTTTGGGTACCACTATCAAGGTACTTGCTTCATGTCGTATCAGCCATGTTATGCACTTCAGATTCCTCTTGTTTGATGTGTATAAGCCCACTTGTCATTGGGTAAGGGTATCAATTCTCAAATGTGATTGTTCCAAATCAATTCCATTTTTCTTTTCATGGAAGAACTCAATTTCATTATCTTTGAAACCCGTGGCTTATTTGTAGTAAGAGAGTTCTACATTTATCAACACCACATGATCCTTGTCTAGGACAAACTTGTATGCCTAGGGTGACTATCTAATTGACATTAGAAGGGTTTGTCAAATCATGACTTTTTCTTTGTAACCCAAGGCATCACACTATTATCATAGGGTGCAAGATGCCACATCACAATAGTTTGCTTCAATCAATTGCAAGGGCCATAATAATGAAATGTTACTTTGTCTTAGGGTATAGGAAGGTCAATCGCTACTCGTCTTACTTTGCCGACTAGCCACATAGTTACATCTATATATTAAATTAACACATAATCACTCAAATAATCAAATTGTAAATCTTTTTATTTAGATTAAATAGTAGTGGACGGAAGGTGGTCAACACGATATAATAGCAACATTAAATTAATTATCTTATTCTTCCCCTATTGGAGGATCATTTGATTTGTAAGTTTTATAGCCAAAGATGATGGAGGGGAGATCATGCCTCCATCATCATGCACGTGGTTTCATCATCATTACTTCATATGCAACTTATTAATGACCCTCAAATGGATGTTTATTCTAATGTGGACCCTTAGTATACCCATCGTAGGTTAATTCTATTACTACAAAGAATGCCCTTTTTATATTTCTATCTTATAGTTCTAGTCATCTACATAATATTTTGTGCAACTAGCTAACTAAACAACCATCGTCTACTTGGATCTCTTCTAACCCATTTGATCCCATTGTTTCAGCACTCCCCAAAATCCTCCATGGTGTTACCATGGCTTTCTCCATTTCGTTGTTATGATGTCAAGATACAATACTATAGGCCATTTCAACACAATTACTTTGAGATTATTCAAAACTCTCAAGTGCTTACCATTTGGCCTACTCATTTGGTCATTCTCGACATTTTGCTTTTACTCTATACCAATTAGGGCATCAATGTTTGTAGCTCCTATTTGAAGTAGAAGATCTTGATTCTCGGTCGGATGGTTTGTATAAATAACCCTTCATATTGCCTCTTCTTTGGCAAGCATTTGATGTATCTTCTCCTTAGAAGAGTACATCGCTGTAGTGGATCATGAAGCATTGGGTCCATACACAATAGATACTTTTTTCTCAATCTAGGATCGTCACTTTATAAAAGAGGGGAACTTCATTTATGAAAGACATGAGTGCGTCGAAGTTATGATCAATCTAATAATTGTGTGAGAGTACATCGCTATAGTGGATCATGAAGCATTGGGTCCATACACAATAAATATTATTTTCTCAATCTAGGATCGTCACTTTATAAAAGAGGGGAACTTCGTTCCACGTCGAAGTTAAGATCAATCTAATAATTGTGTGAGAGTGAGTGAGATAATTGAACATTCACTTCAGTCAATGCAAAGGCATATCCTATTAATAAAGTCAATAGTGAATTTTAACACACGTGCCTCAAAAAACACTCCATGATCATTGGTCATGATTTGCTTCAAATGTGAGTATTCTCTTCCACTACTTTGACTTTGTTTTGGGTCTTTTCCCACGAGAGTTGTGCACATTGTATGTTGTATCATCTTGTGCATTCACCACCAACCTCTAGCTACCTCGAGAATTCATACATGCATCGATGTAAGCACGTTTGCTGCACTTAGGGCGAGCATTATGCTAAATGCGTCCCACGGCTTGGGCCATTTGCACATGAGCACGATGACATGTATCTCATGATTCAAAGCTCATCTTTTAGTCCCTTCAACCACTACATAAATGTTGGTGCCAAAATTATTGATATGAGTGGCAACTAGGTAGGATTCCTTCATCAAAATCTCACACAACATCCTCATAACAAAAATAACAAAAACCTTGTTTGGGGCAATGTTTTTCTTGCCTATGTCGTTGAGCTTCTTCCTCAAACCTTTTGATCTGATGTTCACAATCGAAGACTCAGAAATAGACATATGTGAGCGAGATGTGGGTGGATTGTTGACATGCTTGGTTAGTGAGTCTAGTTCCAACCAATCTTCATTATCAACGGTTTAACGGTTCGGTTCAGGCTTGAGCCGAGCCGTTGCCGATTCGTGGCGGATACCAAAGGAGAGAGATATACCATAATATAAATCTTTTGGCTCCACATATGTATCCCCCCACTTTCAATTGGAGGCAAAGAAAGAGTAAGGCTAAGTTTAACAATACCGGCTGGCTCTAAGGTTTTTAGCTCAACAAAACACACGTGTATTATATTTATATACAGATACAGACAGAAACAGAGAGATGCCTCTGTTCGTATGGTAGAATGCATCGTGCAGTAAGGCACCTCATCCATCTTTGCAATCATCAGCAGTCCCGGATAAGGGGTTGCAGAGGCCTCTCTGCTTCCGAGAGCTCATTTTTCCATCTCTCTGTCCTTGTACAGTTGTTATTTCCTTCTCAAAAAGGCTTGTGGCTCATCAGATGCTACTGTGAAGGAAGAGAAAAAGGTTGGTTTCTTTTGGTTCAAATTTGTTTTTTGAATGTTTTTTGGTCACTAGTTTTTCATGTTTGAGGTATTGGTTTAGGAATGTAATGTTTAGTTTTTTTAGACTGGTCACTATTTTTTCTGTTTAGGGTAATTGATTTAATGATATAAAGAAAGTTGATTGGCAGAAAATGGAAGCACATTTTATGCGATTGATGCATTTGGAGACAGAAAAGATGTGAATGAAGTTGAGCTCCCATTAATAGAATGCAAAGTAAATCCAAGGAAAGAGATTAGAGCATATTCACCTGGCGGTGATCTTAAAGGATGTTCATATGTAGGGGAGCTAAGGAGTTGCTCGTATGGTCCTGAGAGTAAAAGATGTTTACACGATGGTGATGTTAAGGGATGCTTGCATGGTTTTGAGTTCAAGGGACGTTCACACGGTGAGGAGATTAAGAGATGTTCAGATGGTAGCTTAACACCAGTGGCTTATCTATCAGGAAGTGCTCAGGCAGAAATTCATGATGTAGCTTTTGATGACATTCTACACCATCCGGTCAGTCTTGCATGTGAAGCTCAACTCGAGAAAATGCTCGATTCTGATGCTGTTCATGGAAATGAGAAAATGACAGACATTACAAATCCTCAGGATAGTGTTATGTGTGAAGGTAAACTTGAAAGGATGCTAAATGCTAATGCTGTTGATGGAATTGACCAAATGACAGACATTCTACATCCTCAAGATAGTCTTCTTACATATGAAACTAAACCTAGACAAATGCCAAATGCCAATGCCATTGATAGAAGTGACCATGTGCCAGATATCACACATCCTCAAGATCATCTTTTCATGCATGAAGCTCAACATGGACAAATGCCAAGTTCAGATGCCTTGCATGAAATAGAACAAAGACCTGATTCTGATGCTTCCCCTCTTGTCGATGCTTCATTAATATCATTTATGCTAAATGAACATGGATGGAGCCCAAAAACTGAAAACATGGTCCAGCGGTTTTCTGGTCTAATAACACCAGAGCTCGCGAACAATATCATTAGTGAACTGAAGAATGCAAAAGTGGCCATGGGTTTCTTGGAGTGGGCTGGAAACCAAGAGAATTATAAACACCAAGAGGGCACTTTTACCAAGGTGATTGGAAGACTTGGCAAAGACATGGATTTTGCTGCTGCATGGAATGTGTTAGAATTCATGCGACAACATGGACTTCATGTGGATTATGCCTTTAGCATATTTATACATAGGCTGAAAAGTGCAAAAATGGTGGATGGAGTGGTCAAGGCTATCGATAGCATGAAGCAACTTGATGTCATCCCAACTGTTCCTTTATATACTTCAGCTCTTCAGCTTATCTTAAAGGATAATCGTCTTGAGGAAGCTCGGAGAATATATAAAAAGATGCGGGAACTCGGTTTAAAGCCCGATGTTAAACTTTATGGACTTCTGATTTCTGGATTTGGAAGGGCGGGAAAGATTGAAGATGCTCTCTGTCTATTTAAAGAGATGCAAGGACATGGTGTTTTTCCTGATACTGTCACATATGTTGGCCTTATTCGCGCTTTTGCTATAGCAGGAAACTTTGAAGGTGGAAAAAGTATTTGTGCTGAAATGATACGAAACAATTGTTTGCCAAAAGTCCTCTCGCGACTTGAATTGGGGTGTGCCCTACATGGGATGAGCTCAATGGAACAAATAGAGAGATTCTTGCAGGATATAGAGACTAAAGGCCATGTTGTCAGCGTCTTCACATACAATAACTTGCTTCAATACCTCCTAGATAAGCAAATGCTTTCCGAGGCGATCAAAATCTTTGGCAGATTTTCAGGTGATAATTTCCTCTATTTCATGGAGGCATATTTATCTACATGTTTGGCATATGATTTGCATTTACGGTATGCACATATACATGCATGCTCATTTTATACAGGTTGTAATGATGTGCATTTTGTAGTTGGGTACATGCACATAAAGGCATCATCGTTTTATATTTTATTTAGATACTGAATGATATCTATTTCCTTGCATTTAGTATACTCACACGTAAATCCTTAAACATTTATATATTTGGAATTATCTGCATTTAGAATACACAAATCATTATTGGATATGTCATATGTACTAAATAAAATTTACATTTTCTTGCATTTAATGTAGGCATGCATACATGCACCATCTTTATATATATATATGTGTGTGTGTGTGTGTGTTTGGGCATGTTTTATTGATGTACACTTTCTGGCATTTAGGGTACGTACTTATACATGAATCATCATTTTATATTTTTGGCCATATGTACGAAGTCATGTGCAGATGTGCATTTTCTTTCATGTAAGGGGTGCAGATATGAAGAAATCATTGTATATATTTTGAATAGGTACTAAATGATGCTCATTTTCCTACATGTAGGGTAATGCGCATATAAAGGTGTCATTGTTATGTATATTTTGTATAGGTTCCAAAGGATGTTTATTTGCTTGCATTTGGGATATAGCCACACATGAAAAAAGGCATCATTATTCATTTATTTTGCATAGGTACTAAATTATGTTTATTTTCTTGGGTTTAGGATATGCACATGTATCAAATGGCAATTTACCAGATGGACCCCGTCCGAATATTGATTCATATTCATTAATTATTCGTGCACTTTGCCAAAATGGGCGATCAAAAGAAGCTGTCCATTTTTACAAAGAAATGCTCCTATCCGGATTGAAGGCGGACACCGAGATATGTGATTTCTTTCTTCACTACTTGAGCAATGCAGGATTACTATATGATGCTGTAGAGCTTTCTAAGTATATCATAAAACAAAAGTTGGTCATCAGTATCGAAACCCAAAGAATGTTTTTCAAATCTCTTCATGCTGCAGGAGACCTTTCAAATGCATTAAAGATTTTTGACAGCATGAAATGGAGAGGATGTATAACACAAAAATCTAATTTCCATGAAGTGATCGGGATTAGATGCTGACAATGGGAAATCACCTTTTTCTATTGTAAAAGGATGTTATAAAGAGGGTTTTTGGCATCTTGATATTGGAGCAATAGTAAATAATCACATTATCTTCAGTGATGCTATGGAGGAGAGTTTTGGCATCTTTATATCTGATCCGTCTTGTCTTCTAAGTTTGAATATTCGAATAAATTTATTCCCTCAATACTTCATATATCCTTGAGGCAAGACAACGAAAGCCAGAAAGGATATTTGCAACCAGGTTTGGTTCCATTCTTTGTATATTACCTCCTAAGAAAGAGCATTGATTTCACAGCTCGAAAGGTATGTATACATCCCATGTATTGTTCAAGGCAATTACCAAGAAGCGGTTTCGCTACATTGTTGCAGCTTGTGTCCAGTTTCACTCATTCTTCGCTACATTCTTTTGTGCCTCACAGAAATAGCATTACTTGTGGAGAAAATTAAATGGCCCTAAGATATGCCTTAATTTGCATTCTCTTAAATTTTGTGATTCCAAAATTTTGCGTCTAACGTAGCTAGCCAAGTCTTTTAATTATTTAACTGTTGTGCAGAGCTGCTTCTAGCAGACTCACTCCATACTTGAAGAGCTTTCATAAGTTGCATTGAACATTTTTGCTAATCTTCATGACTATGCATAGTCGTGATTTTGAGGTTAGTGAGAATAACATTAATGATCTCTCTGCCCCTCCCTACTTAGAGATCGTTGGAAGATCATATTTATGTTTACTATGTTTTATATTATACCTTGAAGCTAAATTGAAGGAAATTGACTACGACTCTATTAGTTGTAGCAAATGAAAGTGGATTAGGCAAAGAAAAGGGAAGGAGTCCTAGGTGGCCCGCTTTCTCTAGCCCCTTGCAAGGGAGAACTTGCAATAAAGGGATGGGTGGGAACCCATTCCCTTCCTCAAGGAATTGTGAAAAACTTGGAAGGTCTGGTCAAAGAATGTAATAGCCTCATGGATATTTCTTGACAAATTTCATTACCATTACAAAGTGTGGATAGCGTGTTTGAATTCTGGTCGCTTTATGGGACTAAAGGTGACCACCTATGCACCTAAGTATTTAGTTAATGATTGATAGTGTACCTCAAGTACTATGAGGCGAAAGTGTAAGGACCTCATAGTATGTCGTTTCTCCAATAGAAAACTTGAAATTCAATGCAAAGTATTAGTGGGAAGACCAAAGTTGAAACAATCAGCCAAGCCACAAATGTTCAGTGAATTTCAAGTTGCGATGCGCAAACTAGAACTCATCTTATGAAGATTTGTTGATGAAAGTTTGGGTGGGGGCAAAAACAACCTGACCTGAAATGGAAACAAAAGGGTTTAGGGTTCTAATTGTGAGATGTGGAGCATTGGGTGGAGATGCATATGTGAAGGTACATTCAAACGAAATAGAACATCATTGATATGGTCAAAGTTCACGTTTCCGAGAAATGGATATGCTACAAGGAGGAGGGCTCTTTGCTCCCAAGAGGTAGGGACACACCAGACAGGATCGAAGGCTCTGAACTGCAGGACAACAAGGCATCAACATAGCATAAGGCAATTCGAGTACTAGCATTTACTGGGCATAAATGGATTGTAGATCCTGATCTGATCAAAGTACAACCAGATTGGCACATATGTACTCATGAAAACACATGGCTACGTAAGGTCAATTGGGACCCTTTCAAATGGACATGGTGTGATCCTTACGCGGGGCAAGGAAGCAAACCTATCCCTTTCTTTCAATTCACAACTAGATTGGGTCGCCATATTATAGTCGCTCAATCTGCCCGAGATCCGACTGCTGCAAAGGTTTGGAAAACATATAATGTTCCTAACACAATTATCACCAAGTTTTGGCAGAAACTTTGGAAACAACAACACGCAAAGCAAATCACCACTTTCCAATGGCTATTAATACATAAGTAATTACTGGTTGGTGCATGGCAACGTGGGAACCTCAACTCTCCTAATTGTGTAGCGTGTCCAATTGTAGTAGAATCAATACGACACGCTCTATGGGACTGCCCAGAGTCCCATCGAATATGGCGGGGGGTTGGCTGCTTATTGCAATTATGCCAGGTGCAAGGCTCAATCAAGTGGGGGAATGTATGTTGGCTATCATGGCAGGTCCCAGTTGACAGATATGAGCATCAATAAGAGGGAATGACTTTGGTTATAAAAGCACAAGAGGTATTTTTCTCCACCATCGACAATGTCCACTCAACTCTTATCAATGCCAAATCTCAAGTTGTGTTGGAATTGGTCAGCCCAATAACTCTTTGGATTCTATGGAAACAATAGTGTAGAGGTGTACTTAACAATGTTCATGTGGGATCGAAACACAAATGTCAATAAGGAACTAATTGTAAAGGGTGGGCACCTTGATTGATTTTTGTTTTCCATCTTCAACATTTCTTTTACTTTCACCAATGTCACAATGCTTTTAATGCAAGATATGTAAAATGTATAAACCAAGCCAAATATACAACTTGTGATGGTTTGTATGGAAAGAGTAAGAATCTCGGCTAAAGGTTAATTAAAGGGGAGGGAAGTGCTTTTATGCACCACATTAATCATGTATGATTGGTAGGGAGCTATTTTAAGAAGTTTTTTAATGAATGTTTTGTTTTAGGGGTCAATGGTTGTATTCTCACCTTTTCAAGGTGTGAAGAACCTCTAATTTTGGAGCTTCTAATATTTAATCAAGGGATTTACATTATTTTGTTTTAACCTCTATTGAATCAATTAATTTAATCTTAGGTTGATTAATAGTTTTGGTTCCACCCTTAATGAAAACCTTAATTTCTGTCTAATTCCACGATCATCACTTTCTATTCCACACTTCTCCCACTTTGGTTCCACCCTAGAATGCATCAAAAAATTCATGCAACACCAATAAAGTAGCAAAGTTTCGATCCTTTCATTCACTAAATGATGGTAAGTGGAATTCAATAAGAACAATCTATGTTTTTCTAACTTTAATGATCACATGTAGCAAGTTCACCAATGGTAGCAAATAGAATATGAGGTGGATAACGCAAATCAATTGTCTTAGTTGTAGGAAATGGTAATCGATTATCCTTATGCTATTGAACACAAGATAAGGGTAATCAGATATGTTGATTGTAAATGATATATTGATCCACCAATAGAGGATATATGGTCACATTGGAAGTTGTGGGTGTTGGCTAAACAACCTTTGTTCAAATTAGATTATCAGTGGATAGATCCATTTATTGTTAACAATTTTAATTTCTTCCAATATTTTGTACAATTGGGAAGACATGTGCTCTCGAATAGACGCGATGTATTACCAACTACGTTTCAATATTGGAGTCAACACAGTATTACTTCGAAGTTTCTTGCTAAGTTTTGGGTTAACCTATGGGCAAGAAAACAACCACAACAAATATTGCATGTATAGTGGTTATTTGTACATTGAGCATTTCTTGTTGGCACATAGTTGCATAAGATGGGCATACCCTCTAGTTGTGCTCGCTGTCATTTACAAGTTGAAACTTAGAAATGTTGTCTATGGGATTGCATTGAGTCTTTATTGGTATGGAAACACCTCCATAGAATATTTGCTAACTACTTTCCCCCATTGGTATTCACATGGGGCATGGTGGTTTGGACCTTGCTTATCGGCTCTACTTTCAATTATGATAGTTGCATAAGATGGACATATCCTCTAGTTGTGCTTGCTGTCATTTACAAGTTGAAACTCAGAAACGTTGTCTATGGGATTGCATTGAGTCTTTATTGGTATGGAAACACCTCCATAGAATATTTGCTAACTACTTTCCCCCATTGGTATTCACATGGGGCATGGTGGTTTGGACCTTGCTTATCGGCTCTACTTTCAATTATGATAGTTGCATAAGATGGACATATCCTCTAGTTGTGCTTGCTGTCATTTACAAGTTGAAACTCAGAAACGTTGTCTATGGGATTGCATTGAGTCTTTATTGGTACGGAAACACCTCCATAGAATATTTGCTAACTACTTTCCCCCATTGGTATTCACATGGGGCATGGTGGTTTGGACCTTGCTTATCTGCTCTCCTTTCCATTACAACGTTGAACCTGTTGGGATTTCGGTCCCTCCGGATGGGATGTCCGGAGATGAATGACGGCAAGCCCGGTTGCGGTTACGGAGCCGGATGATGAAGACCCCGGCTACGGAGCCGGATGATGAAGACCCCGGCTACGGAGCCGGATGATGAATACCCCGGCTACGGAGCCGGATGCTGAAGACCCCGGTTACGGAGCCGGATGACGAATGTACCCGGAGGGAGATCCGGATGCGGGGACATATTTGTGAATATGTTTGCCAAGAGCCCTTGAGGCTATATTTGTAAATAGCCCGAAAGTCATATGTGTATAAATATGACTTAGGGCAAACAGTTTATGTTGTTGCTCATTTTTCTGTTTTCCACTAAGAGGGAGCGAAGTGAGAGCAGCCGAGAGAGAGTGAGAGAGAAAGAGGAAGGAAGAGGTCGACGCCTCTGTGTAATACCGCCGCCTGTGGCGAGGACAGCGAGCTCAAGGTCGTCGCCTTGCAGCTCGCCATTGTACATTCCCGCGTATAGTGATAGTTGGAGTCTTGCACTCCCGTGGTTTTTTCCCATTTAGGGTTTTCCACGTAAAACATCCAGTGTACCTTTCTCTCTATTGTTTTTCGTGCATTGTTGTATTTCCCGTTTTCTGTGAATCGATCCTGTTCCTCGGTTGTGGCCGAGCACGGAAGTCCGACAAAGTGGTATCAGAGCGACGGTAACACAGAAAATGGAAGGCGGCAGCAGCGGGCAGCCGGGGATGATGGTGCTGAATGCGCAGAACTACGCCGACTGGAAGATAAAGATGGAGGATCTGCTCATTGTTCGGGACCTGTATGAACCGATCGACAGGTCGGAAATACCCAAGGGGGTACTTGAGACGGAGTGGAGGCTTCTGAACCGGAAAGCCGTTGCAACCATTCGGCAATACGTCGACGTGAGCGTTCTACAACACGTGGCGAACGACACCAACGCATATGAGATGTGGAGGAAGCTGTCGGGCCTCTACGAAAGGAAGAATGTGTTGAACCGGACCTCCCTGATGAGAAAGATAGTGAACCTCAAGTACCGGGACGGCGAGAGTATGGTGGAACACGTAAGCACGTTCATGGGATTCGTGAACCAGCTTGCGGCGATTAAGTTCCCGTTGGAGGATGCAATGCAAGCCATCATCCTGATGTGTACATTGCCGGACAGCTGGGAGAACTTGGTGGTGACTCTCAGCACCTCCTGCACCGAAGATAACTTGTCCCTACAAACGGTAAAGACAAGTATTTTGAACGAAGAAGCGCGTCGGAGAGATAAAGAACCGGCCTCCGACTCGAAGGCGCTGCTTACCGAATCGGAACGGGGAAGACAATGGAACCGGAGTCCGCAAAGACGGGAGAAGTCGGGGACCCGGTCGCAGTCAAGAGGAAGACCCACATGCTTCCACTGTGGGAAGCCGGGGCACTTCCGGAAGAATTGTCGGCATTACCGAAAAGACAACGGAGCCGACGACACCGATTTGAAGAAGTCACCGGAGAGAAACGGTGCATACCGGGGAGCCACGGACCGGAGAGGTCCGGATCGGCGAGGGCAGGACCGGAAAGGAACGACGGCACTCGCGGCAAGTGAAGAAGAGATAATGCTCATTACCGAAGAGAGGGAGCTGAACCTTGCCGGTGTAGAGATGACCTGGGTGGTCGATTCCGGAGCGTCGTTCCACCTGACCCCGGAGAAGAAATACTTCTCATCCTACACAGCCGGTGAGCATGGCTGTGTCCGGATGGGAAATGAAGGCACATGCCGGATTGCCGGCATAGGAGACGTGTGGCTGATGACATCAACCGGATGCAAGATGCTGCTGAAGGATGTGCGACACGTTCCGGAGGTCCGATTGAACCTGATCTCGGCCGGGAGGCTAGATGATGAAGGCTACACGGGTAGCATCCGGAACGGTGTCATGAAGTTCAGCAAGGGGAGCCTGATAGTGGCTCGGGCCCGGAAGGTCAACACACTGTACCTGATGAACTCCCGGCTATGTCCGGAAGAGCTGAATGTGGCAGCCGACACTGCCGGTGAGCTGTGGCACAAGAGACTGTGCCACATGAGCGAGAAGGGGATGAAGAGGCTTGCAGAAGACAACCTCATTCCAGTGAAGCATGTGCATCTGGAGAAGTGCACCGATTGCCTGGCCGGTAAGCAGAACCGAACCTCCTTCCACTCAAGGCCACCGACGAGACGTAGCGCACCATTGGAGTTGGTGCACACCGATGTGTGTCAGGTAGAAACGAAGTCACATGGCGGAGCCCAGTACTTCGTAACATTCATAGATGATCATAGCCGAAGACTGTGGACGGCACCGATGAAGACAAAGGACCAAGTGTTGTCCGTCTTCAAAGAACTCCACGCGAGAGTGGAAAGAGAATCCGGCAAGAAGCTGAAAGCGATACGAGCGGATAACGGAGGGGAATACTGGGGGCAGTTCCAGGAGTACTGTCGCTCGAAGGGGATCCGGCTCGAGTTTACTGTGCCGAAGGCGCCGGAACTGAACGGGCTGGCCGAGAGGATGAACCGGACCATAATGGAGAGGGTCCGGAGTATGCTGGCGCATGCGAAATTACCCAAGGGGTTTTGGGCTGAGGCAATGTCGACGGCGACGTATGTGATAAATAGATCACCCTCAGTACCTTTGGACGGAGACACGCCGCAGAAAGTGTGGACCGGTAAGGAAGTGTCCTACCGGCATCTGAAGGTGTTCGGGTGTCTCGCATACGTGCATGTGGCAAAGGACCGGAGAGGAAAGCTAGATCCAAAGACCCGGCCATGCATATTCCTCGGTTACGGCGACGACGAGTTCGGCTACCGAGTATGGGACCCGGTCGACAAGAAGATATTCAGGAGTCGAGATATCATCTTCATGGAGAACAAGACACTCGCCGACTGGGAGTCGGAGAAGAAGATGAAGAGCTCCAAGTCGACCGGTGAGGATCAACTCTACGAGGAGCAGTCCCGACCGGCAAGGGACCGGTTAGCACTCGAGGATACGGCCGAAGACGGTGAAGAAACAGAACCGGCCGAAGAAGATGAAAATGATACCGGAACCGGCCCCGATCCCGAAATGGATTCGGATGAAGAAGAATCGGAAGAACCGGTTACCGAAGCTCCGGAACGGAGATATCCTCTAAGAGAGAGAAGGGCCCCCCGGAGATTTCCGGAACCAGAGCACGTGCTGCTAACCGACGAAGGGGAGCCGGAGAGCTTTGAAGAAGCAAAGCATGACACCCAGAGCCGCAGGTGGTTGAGTGCCATGCAGGACGAGATGGATTCCCTGCATGAGAACCACACATATGAACTTGTGGAGTTGCCGAAAGGAAAGCGGGCACTTCGAAACAAGTGGGTGTTCAAGCTGAAACCGGGAGATGCCGGAAACCCCCCGAGATACAAAGCCAGGATCGTGGTGAAGGGGTTTCAGCAGAAGAAGGGCGTCGACTTCGACGAGATATTTGCCCCGGTAGTGAAGATGACCTCCATCCGGACGGTGCTGAGCATAGCGGCAAGCATGGACCTCGAGGTAGAACAGATGGACGTGAAGACGGCATTCCTTCACGGTGACCTCGAAGAAGAGATCTACATGCAGCAACCGGAAGGATTCGAGAAGAAAGGGAAGGAGCACCTGGTATGCCGGTTGAAGAAGAGCCTTTACGGACTGAAGCAGGCTCCCCGGCAATGGTACCGCAAGTTCGACTCCTTCATGACCGACGAAGGGTACCACAAAACGCAGTCTGATCACTGCGTGTTTGTGAAGAAGTTCGAAGGAGGAGACTCTCTAATACTCCTCCTGTACGTGGACGACATGTTGATCATCGGACGGGACCAGGTCAAGATACGGACGCTGAAGAAAGCGCTTCACCGAACCTTCTCAATGAAGGACCTGGGTCCGGCGAGGCAAATACTAGGGATGCACATCATCCGGGACCGGAAGAAGAAGCAGTTGTGGCTGTCACAGGAGAAGTACGTGACAAAGGTGCTTCACTGGTTCAACATGTCGGAAGCAAGACCGGTCGGGTCAACCCTCCCGGGAAACTGCAAGTTGTCCAGCAAGCAAAGCCCCAAGACAAAGGCTGAGAAGGAGGACATGATGAAAGTACCATATGCCTCTGCCGTCGGAAGCTTAATGTACGCAATGGTGTGTACAAGACCGGACATAGGATATGCAGTCGGAGTGGTGAGCCGGTACATGAGCAATCCCGGCAAAGACCACTGGAACGCGGTCAAGTGGATACTCCGATACCTGAAGGGCACGGCAAACGTGTGCCTCCGATTCGGCTCCGGTAAGCCCGAACTCGACGGCTTTACCGATTCGGATATGTCGGCTGATGAAGATACCAGCCGGTCCACATCAGGGTATGTGATGACGTATGCAGGGGGAGCTGTTTCGTGGCAGTCGAGGCTGCAGAAGACGGTTGCGTTGTCAACCACGGAGGCAGAGTACATGGCGGCTGTTGAAGCCGGCAAGGAAATAATATGGATGAAGGACTTCATTAGAGAGCTCGGTATCCGACAAGAGGAGTACCGACTCTACTGCGACAGTCAGAGTGCCATCCACCTTGCGAAGAACGCGGCCTATCACTCCCGGACGAAGCACATCCAGCGAAGATATCACTGGATCCGGGAAAGGATAGAAGACCAGGAGTTCATGCTGACGAAGATCCACACGGAAGAGAACGGGTCAGATATGCTGACCAAAGTGCTCACACCCGACAAGCTGGAAGCGTGCCGGAAGAGGGTCGGATTGGAGAGACATCCCATGCCGAAGTGAAGGGGGAGTTTGTTGGGATTTCGGTCCCTCCGGATGGGATGTCCGGAGATGAATGACGGCAAGCCCGGTTGCGGTTACGGAGCCGGATGATGAAGACCCCGGCTACGGAGCCGGATGATGAAGACCCCGGCTACGGAGCCGGATGATGAATACCCCGGCTACGGAGCCGGATGCTGAAGACCCCGGTTACGGAGCCGGATGACGAATGTACCCGGAGGGAGATCCGGATGCGGGGACATATTTGTGAATATGTTTGCCAAGAGCCCTTGAGGCTATATTTGTAAATAGCCCGAAAGTCATATGTGTATAAATATGACTTAGGGCAAACAGTTTATGTTGTTGCTCATTTTTCTGTTTTCCACTAAGAGGGAGCGAAGTGAGAGCAGCCGAGAGAGAGTGAGAGAGAAAGAGGAAGGAAGAGGTCGACGCCTCTGTGTAATACCGCCGCCTGTGGCGAGGACAGCGAGCTCAAGGTCGTCGCCTTGCAGCTCGCCATTGTACATTCCCGCGTATAGTGATAGTTGGAGTCTTGCACTCCCGTGGTTTTTTCCCATTTAGGGTTTTCCACGTAAAACATCCAGTGTACCTTTCTCTCTATTGTTTTTCGTGCATTGTTGTATTTCCCGTTTTCTGTGAATCGATCCTGTTCCTCGGTTGTGGCCGAGCACGGAAGTCCGACAGAACCTATGGACCATGGTTTTTTACACCAAATTTGGAAGTGTTCGTGTTAGTGTTTATGCAGTTTTTAGGGATAAGGAAGGAGATCCAACCATTATGAGTGATATTGAGTAGTACTACTGCTTATTACGTCTGGAAGGCTCGGTGCACACTCGTTAGAGCCTTACCAACCGAATTGGTAAAAAGTATTTGGTTGGACATGGTGCATACTTTGAAGGGTCACTAGGATTGTATTGTTGGAAATTCTGATGATAAAACTGCTCAATGCCATCCGTTTCTAACTTTGTGGACAACTACTCCACATATGACCTCCAAGAATGACACTCTTTTTAGCAGTTCAACCACTAGAATGATTGTTTCCTCTGCCAATCACATAGGAATCAAAACCTTGTAAATTGTTTATACTAATGAAAGGATAACTTTTTGGGAAAAAAGGATATGAGGGCAATCTTTCTCTTTTCAACAATCTTTATTGACTTATCACTTGCTCTTTTTTCACATTTCAAGGTCTTAATGGGATTGGGTGTATCATGTCTTACAAAGATGTGGGGGCAAAAGTGGTGGGTGTTGATTTTGAACAAGAAGAAAGGGAAGACCAAATACTTTTGGTATTAGCCTTTGATCAATACCAACTTCACAAAGATGTCATCAATTCACATATAGTTATTAAGAAAAAATTGCAAATATATCCAAGGACAGTATACATTAGATTGAACGACTGGTACGCAACTACATTTGGTATGGTAAGGAAGATCATGTAACTCGCGCCAAGGTGGCATGGCCTATACTCACAACACCTAAGTCGAGAGGAGGATTGGGTCTTGTTGATCCCCTCTCACAATCAAAAGCCTTACTTGCCAAATTTGTGGTGCGAGGACTCCAACCAGGAAATGATTGTTGGAAAATGCTACTGCGGTTACGTTTCGCTTACTTTAGGCCACGAAAAGGGGTTAATTGGACCCCCAAACGGGATGGATTCTAAACATGGATCTCAAACCTAGTTTCTCCTGCCAATTGGAGGATAGATTCAATGCATCCATGTGGAAGGCATGGTATGACATTAGACGAGGGCTCAAGTGCGATCAACCGAGTTCCGAACTTGCTTGGCTCAGTCAACGTATCCTATGGAACCCATGTATCAAGGATGAATCTAATCAACTACTTGGATCAAGTAAGGGGTTGTCATGACGATACATTGCAGAAGGTTCGGGAAAAAGTATAGAATGTTGGAGACGACTTATGTCATTGCCACTACAAGATCAAGCCAACATACTCCATGGAATCAGGGGCGGATGGACTATGAGATCATAAATCAGTAACGCTCTACTGATCAGGGACGCTGCTACTCATCGGACGACAATGGAGAAATGGATAGGCTACGAGGAGGAGGGATCTTTGATCTCGAGAGGTAGGGGATCACCAGATAGGATTGAAGGCTCTGAATTGCGAGACAATGAGACACCAACACAGAATAACGCAATTCGAGTACTCGCGTATACTAGTCATAAATGGATTGTAGATCCTGATCCGATCAAAGTACAACCCGATTGGCACATATGTACTCATGAAAACACATGGCTACGTAAGGTTAGTTGGGACCCTTTGCAATGGACATGGTGTGATCCTTATGCGGAGCAAGGAAGCAAACCCATCCCTTTCTTCCAATTCACAACTAGATTAGGTCGCCACATCCTAACTGCTCAAACTACCTGAGAGCCGGCTGTTGCAAAGGTCTGGCACACATATCAAGTTCTTCACACAATTATCACCAAGTTTTGGGTGAAAATCTGGAAACAACAACACGCGAGGCGAATTACCAAGTTCCAATGGCTATTAATACATAAGTCACTACCGGTGGGAGCATGGCAACGTGGCAACTGTAGTAGAATCAATACGACACGCTTTGTGGGATTGCCCATCGAATATGGCGGGGGGTTAGCCACTTGTTGCAATTTTCTACATTGTTAAGTTGTTAACGTGAGTGTTGTTTACTCGAAGTGAAGTGAAGCTTAGCTTATAAGACGACTACCGAGACTAATCCCCTCATGTTATTGTGGTGGAACAAACTCTTGATTGGACAATGACATGTGTTTAGCCTATTTTTCGAAATGAAAAATTCTTTTTGTTTGAACTTTGAATATTCTTGAAATGATTTCGATGATTTAATGTGAATAACTTTCTATCTCTTCCTATACTAAAAATTTCAACAATTCGTTCATCTTACTTGTCCTACTCCACCTCAAAACATGCCATATCCACTTTTTAAAAGCAATTGGTCATATGAACCAATGCATACTTATGTTGATTATTGGACGGAACAAAAGGATTGTATTTGGGAGTACTTTGACATATTACCTTTATTTAAGCTGAATTTTTTTGTACCATATTAATGGCATGAATTAGTATCGGTGTACACGTAAGTGTACCTGAAGCTAGAAAGACCATATCACCTATTCATGCTTTTAACTTATGTCAGATCAACAATTGTGATTTAATTGTGTATGGAATAATATTTCATCTCTATATTAAGGTTTGGAATATCTAAGGGGATTTGGAATCACTTGGATGTATGAAAACCATTTTCATGTGGTACTGTCAATTGTCTCAAGGTAAAAAGCCCCAAGGTTCGTTGATCCCATTATTTGCCATCCCCAAAAGAAATCAATATGTATTTCAAGTAATTATTGTATACCAGAAAGTAAAGCATTATTAGGAAGATTTGAACTTGTTAGACCACTTTACATGGAGTAGTAGCTACTAGCATTTACAAGTGTGTGTGTGTGTGTGGGTGTGCATGTGTTTTAAAATTTTACTAAAGGTCTTCTTTGAGCATTCCAACAAATACCTATTTGTGCATTCCAACAAATATGGTAGAGTAGTAGTTTCCAATCAAAAGTCATATGACAATTGCTCAATTAGATAAAGAGAAACATACTTGTTTAATGAACGTTTTTTATTTAAACAACAAAAGATTCATGACAAAAGTATTTAGATATTGGCTTTTCCATTGGCTTATCAACAACAGAATGAGTCTTCGATTGATTTGGGTCCTTTTATAATGTTATAATGTTCATTGACATGATATATCCTAGATACATCAATGTATAATAACATGATGGCATTGGTGTAGATGCAACTTGCCATGTGGTTGAATATTATAATTGTTGTGTTGATTAGCAAATTGACACACATCATGTTTAGGATCCCATGTGAATGTGGGCCAGTCTAAAAAAGGTTTGTCATCAAGAACTTAGATTTTGTGGTAAGGATACAAATTATGGTGCAACATTTGTCATGTCGTCCTAATCTTGCATATTGGTGTTGTTGAATGGAATTCGGTTCATCTCGTTTCATCTCATGTCTCCATTCATTTAAACAATGAATGGTGGAAAATGCAACTCCACAAGGCATGAAATATACAACTGTAGAAAATGTGATAATGGGCTTGAACATATGTGGAAGGTGAGCGCCGAGAGGTGTATACTTTGACAATGAATTGTTGTAAACATAAGAGGCACAATAAAGAAATCCAAAGATACTAAATTATCTTGGTTCGATACAGGTAAAGGAATTCGTACCAATGTGATTTATTGTCGACTTTTTATCAAAAACACGAAACAAGTGAACACTTTCAAGTGCTACTAGCGGTTAGTTACAAAGTGAGAAAAGATTGTTCGTCAATTGTATGCTTATATAGGTAAAGAAAAAGAACTCAATTTGTAGTCCAGTGGAACTTGGGAAGAGCATGCATACATCCATTGGACCTCGCTTTTTCAGAAAAGAATCAAGTGCTTGCATATATTTGAACCCTGACAAGAAATTTTATCAATTAAGTTATCTGTAGCTTTTGGGTTCACATCAATCAAACTTTCTCATAACAAATCCTTTAATGCAACTTGAGAAGAATCGTTGGTGAATTCAATTGATCATGATTGTCAACAAATAAGAAGAAAAGTGTGAAGTTACAGAAAAATATGCGTTACTCACTTAACATCCACATGAATTCAACATACTGCTTGTTTATTGTGTACATTTGAGAAGTTGGCAAACAACTTTATAACATGTTATGTTATACTAATCCATGTTCCGTAACCAAAGAGGACCTAGTCCACTTTCCATAATCAAAGAGGGCACATATGTTTCATGAATATCAACAGTTGCACAAAACTTCAATGGAGAGAGAAATAAAGTTTGAGGATGCATGTGCGTAAGATACAATACATTTTTGTAGAGATAATCTAGACCTATGGGACCATGCATACGTTGAAGATGTGATACATTACTTTGATTTGTTAAGGGTTTTGTCCATCTATGTGTGAGAGCTATTTCATATTTCCTTTTGTAGACCCAGAAAGCAACCACACAACTTTATAGCATACCCTTATATGGCATAGATCGATTATACCTAAGCTTTTTTAAACCCCTTAGACATATCCAACTAAAAGAAAAAATGGTGTAAACTCCACAAAGTCACCCTAGAAACCTGGCCTAGTAACATGCCCCAACCATCTATTGTAAATATTGTGTAAACAATATATACGGTTACAGTAAAACCTAGGCTCTCTACCATTCTTTATTGCTAAAGCTAAGTATCCCATGCTAATTATTGTTACACTATACCTATAATCTTGTAGATACTCATGTACCTTAATGTCATATTGAAACCCCATAAACAATAAATATAAAAAAGAGTTAATGTGGAAAAGAGTTTTTCACGACAAAGTTGCCCATCTATATTGGAATAGTAGTTGGAAGAATCTACCCTCATTGTAGTACTCGCAATGTAAATGTCTGTCACAAAGTAATTACAACGAAACATCAAGTTTGCCTCATTGGTGAAAGTTGAGAAAACACATGTGAGTTAAAAGATGACCTAAAACAAATGGTTGAATATCAATTGAAGAAAATGGCCCAGGTTATGAATGCTTTTGAAAGAAGCTTTACTCAATACAACATGGTAGGAAAATAAATTTGCCAATTATATGGTAAAATCATTTTACGATAAATGGTGGAAAGATAAGATATCTTAAATTTGATTTAGCAAACCAAGCCAAGTAGATTTGGTTGAATGAGACAATATGAATGTCTATGTTTGCCGGTATACTAGGTTTATCATGTCATAGAGATAGAGAATAGGCAAAATTGGGAAGACTTGCAATCACCTAAATGGTAGGATTTCACACAAATGTTCATAGGATATTTTTTCACAAGTATGGGATCAAGTGGAGGAACATTCATGGTAGTGAAACATTGTAAACATGTTGAAGAAACAAACATCATTGCAAACCAGAATACAAAAAAGAGGAAATCAATGATTCAGCAAGAGATTCTCAAAAATGTCTACCGAACGTAACGAGTGCTTGACAAACTACAGTTTGATATAAATGCTCATATAATGTCACTCTAGACGGTCAATTATCGAAGAAATAAGAAGTTTGCAAGTAGAAAAAGTTGTCTATCTCTATATGCGCTACATGCTTTTCATTAAGTTCTCTTTCACATACATGTTCTCTCTATAACTCTTTTATTTATGTTTATTTTTATTTTTATTTTGGATGATTGGGTACACATCCCATTATTGTATGATGTATCAATTGTCTCATGGGCTAAATTTGGTCTTTGAAGACGATAATATATCTTTCATTCTTTTTTTCTATGATGTTAACATGTTATAATCATCTTCCTCTATTTATTACTTGTAGGTTTGTTCTTGATCACATGAATTATCTCCTAACTCCAACTTATATCCTCGAAACATTTCATCTCCATCTCATTTTGTATACATATAGACTCCGCTCTCCAACCACCTAGGCACAAGCCAAGGTGCTCTCTCCTTTGGAGCACATGAACTTTATGGTAAAATATCCAATGTGATAGCAATTTCGACTCTTTTCTTGACGCAGAGTATGGTCCAATAAGTCATGGTGGGACGAAAAATATATCATCACCTTGACCTTCTAAATCTACCATAGTATCCCTTTAGCCTATAAGATGGCTACATGGGACAAGTTATTTCTGGTAACCGTTAAAAGGATAAGGGGTTGAAAAGGTGAGGGGAGGGCAATCCTTGGGGTTTTGTTTCTATTTTCCCTTTCTTGTTGTGTGGATGGGGATTTTCATGTTCTCTCTATCAACATCAAATACCGTTAGAATCTCTATCTCTACACACACACACACACACACACACACACACACACACACACACACACACACACACACACACACACAATCAATCAATCAATAATAAAGAGAAAACGGAGACGAAATGTTCTCTTCTCAACATTTGCTACGTTCACCACCCAAAGTCATGGAATTTGAGAGAACCCAAAGTTTGATCCTAGGACATGGACAACTAGGCCCCATCTCATAAATCGCAATGGGTCTCCCCTTTAAAAAACGATAGATCGATCGATCGATTTATCTATCTATCTATACATCTATCCATCCATCTATGAATGTGTGCATCAATCTGGGTTGCATTTAACATCACATGGGCCTTAAAGCTAAGCTAGGGGCCAGGGCTCACATGCATGGTATGATGGATGGTTCCCATCCATGCATACAATTCACATATATGATATATCATCAATCATGCATGGAACTCCTCATGCACATGTATCCATCAATCACCATATGGAGCTCCTCCCTTCCCTGTTCTGATAAATACTAGAATTCCCATGTATTACTATACATATATGATATACATATCAGAGCCTTAAGCTAGGGTTCACTTTGCAGACATTCTTCCTTCTTGCCCACAATGCCCATCATCATCATCAATGCATGGGCATCAATTGTGGCCTCCTTTTTGTTTTGTTTTGTTTTGTTTTGTTTAAATCATACGAAATCAATGTCTTCTGCTTTTTCATCATCCCTGTGTTCTCTCCTCCCCCCCCCCCTGACATAAAGCAAAGCTCTTTGTGTTGAACTTATTTTTATATTTTCACCTCTCTTTTGTTTTTCATGGAGAGGGAGAGGCACACCACTTTTCCTCGTCCTTCGTAGTCATCGATATATGGATGTGACAAATCGACCTTTTACTTTGAGTATCTGATTCTAAATGCCATGGAGGATCTAACAACACATGCACCATTTTCCTCCTCCATGGTGAATGAGATCGATCCTAACATGCCATTGCTCTCTGATCTGCTCATCTATCCATCCCCATGGAACCTTCAATTAGAACACCCCAGTAATGCCCTCGATGGCCATTACTTAAGCTTTCCTACTGCCACTTTGGAGAGGAAGCATACCATGGAAAACCCTACCACTTTCTACAGCATTGCATCGCAAGAACATGACTATGGGGAGCTGCTACTGGAGCTTGAAAAATGTGAGGAATTTCCAGACCAGATTAGGCTAGAAAGTAGGAAGCGGGCCTCGATTATGAGCGAGGACGGCGATGCCAGCTCCGATTATCGAGCAATGAAAATGAGCAGGGGAGCGAAAAGCTCCGGCCTCTCCGATCTCGCTCTCGAGCACGATACAAGTGCACAAATTGTGGGGCCGATCGATCACCTTTCGAGTGGATTTCTAACATATAACAGCCATCCATACGAAGATCGGGTGTTTAGTATTGTCAGTAATGCGAATGAAACACCTCTGGATACTCCATCCTCTTGTCATATGCCTCCATTGCCATCCATGGCTCAAGGATTAGGGTTCCATGTCCCCTCTACATCAGGCTCTTATGTGGATATTGCAGCCCGGGTATGCGATCCGACCAACGATCCATGTGTGAATGCCAATTTACCAGAGAAGGACCTAAATTCCTCCGATAAAGAAGGCCTACAGCTTCTTTCTCTCCTCTTGCAATGTGCCGAGGCCGTGTCACAAGACGATGTAGGGGTAGCGAATTCGTTAATCCCTCTATTGAACGAGGTTTCTTCGCCCCACGGGAACCCTATCCAAAGGATAGCTGCTTATTTTACCGAAGGTATGGCCACAAGGATCATCAACACATGTTTGGGTATCTCGGCTCCCTTCCGCACCGCCCATAGCTTCCAAAATCACGCCATTTCTTCGGCATTCCAGCTTTTCAATGGAGTTTGCCCTTATGTCAAATTCTCACATTTCACTGCAAATCAAGCTATACTCGAAGCCTTCGAAGGACACCGGAGTGTCCACATCATAGATTGCGATGTAATGCAAGGGCTTCAATGGCCGGCATTGTTTCATATCCTCGCATCTCGTCCTGATGGCCCTCCGAATGTTCGAATCACAGGCCTCGGCACATGCCTAGAAGCTTTGGATGCAACCGGCAAGAGGCTCTCGGATTTCGCCACTACTCTTCGCTTGCCGTTTGAGTTCCACGGAGTGGCGGATAAAGTAGGAAACCTTACATTAGATGCTCTCAAGGTTAGACACGGGGATGCATTAGCCATACATTGGCTCCAGCATTCGTTGTACGACGTGAGTGGGTCAGATAGCCGGACACTAGAGCTCTTTCGGGAGCTCCGGCCAAACATCGTGACGATAGTGGAGCAAGAATTGGACCATGGGGGCTCTTTTTCCCATAGGTTTGTGGAAGCTCTACACTATTATTCGGCTTTGTTCGATTCGTTAGGGGCTAGCTATGAGCTATCAAATTGCGAGGACCGATACACGATCGAGCAACAACTCCTTTCGAGCGAGATCAAGAACATTGTAGCCATTGGGGGTCCCGCACGAAGTGGCGAGGAAAAGTTCGGCAACTGGAGGGAAAAGATGAGAGAGTATGGATTCACTCAAGTGTCACTCGCGGGGAATGCCACACTCCAAGCAAACCTATTGCTTAACATGTCTACTTGTGATAGCTATTCTCTATGTGAAGAGAGAGGGGTCTTGAAGCTTGGATGGAAACAACTTAGCCTCTATGTCGCATCGGCTTGGTCTTGTACTAAATCCGGCCGTTGCATGTGAACTGGTCCTTGTTGTTCGTTCGCCCTTCGATTCTTATCGCTCGGTCTTGTACTAAATCCAGCCATTGCATGTGAACTGGTTCTTATCGCTTGGTTCCCAATTCTTATCTTTGGCCCCCCCATCCTAACCATGTTTCCTTGTGAAGGTTTAGTGCCTATGTGAAGAGAGGGTTCTTGGAATAAATACTTGTACTATATGTTTTGGAGCTACTCTCTTGCCCTTATGTGCATAGTGATTAATTTCCTAAGTTCAAATTATTCATCCAATATCATTCTTGTACGTTGTGTGTCGTTTATGCTCGCAACAATTAATGATCCAATGACACTATCCACACTCGGTAGAACGAGAATCATCCTCGATTGCAATCTCCACATTCATGGCCACAAGATGGGTTTCATAGTTCAACTTGATATACAAGGTTTGTGTCACTTAGAAAAAGACTAGGAAAACCAATAACACTTTTGCTTTACTAATTGTATAGATTCAATAATAAAAAGAAATCTGTCACTCCATAATGTGGGGTACACAAAAAAAAAAGAGTGATTGTTGGGACAAATTTCAACACCTGCCATGTCAGTAACATGTTTTTGAAGAATAAAAACTCTAACCTAAGCCTCGAAAATTTGATCATATGTTGCATTGTCATATTATGTAGGTTGAGATAAAAAATGTGGAGAATAATGCTTGATGATGTTGGAAAATCATTCTGTGGAGACAAGGAAGACTTAATTTATATATATCTAGGCGACAAATTTATAAGGAATTTGTGAACGTACCACTAACATATAACAATTATAAGTGGCAAGTAGTTTTGGAAGGTACTACCAAGGGAGTAACATAAAAAAAGCCATAAAATGGCATTGTTGTTGATATGAAAATTTGGTGAATGATGTTATGCAAATTGATGAAATGTAGCTTGATATTCAAACAAGCGCATAAGGAAGATACGAAGAGATATATTAGAGGAAGGATGGAAGCTAATAGAGATTAATATTTTTTCATGTTAATTACACAATAGAGAAGAAAGGGAAGTTAAAGGGAATGATCTTTTTTATTAGGTTAATCACAAACCTAGAGTCACCCACCACACATGACGACAATGACAATGAGGAGTCAAGGGAACAATATGAGGATTTGGTGCATATTGGATCCAAGTGCATTAATGAGTAACATTGCTTGACCCTAGTGATTGGAATGATTTCATGAGATTTTGATAATGCTATGGAGATCATAAGAAGGGTCGGTCTGAATCACAAGGTATGCGGAAATTAAGATGGTTGAATTTGTGTCAATATGGTTTTGAAATAGTGTTGACTTTGGAACATATGCATCTAGATAGTCATTTGAATAGGAGACGAATAAATCATCATTGATATCAATGTCTAACTGCATTCAAAATCTTGCAATATGTGTCGTGAGGTGTGTTGAAAAATAACAGGTTTTCTAAGGTAGATGTTTGGTGTTATGTGGACAACAATTGCCCTACTTTATTTTTATCTAAGGTGTCACACAACTATAGCCAAATATATATGAAAGGTTGATTTGTATATGCGATTCACCCAACTGTTGGGAAGCGGTTTTTTCTCGGAAAAAAAGAAGGTGAAGAAAGCATATTTATGTGTATATGTGGCTCTTGGGGAGATAAAGTTTGTGTATGTTATATATTGGTGAATAGTGGTTCAAAGAGATTTAAAGTGTTTCTTTGTTTCGAGATTGAGGATAAATGCCTAGAAAGTTGGTATATAAGTCTAACGAGTTGAGAATTGGAAAAAAACTATTTTTTTAAAAACAAAAAACTACACCATAGTTTCCATTACCAATCCAATAAGCGTATACAAAGCATATAATGATACAATCTAGTGAAGGGTAAGATAAGAGAGAAAAGGTATATCCCCCACTATGTCATAATTGAAACCAAACTCCACCTATGGAGGAAACAACCATCGAGGGGGTACATATTGCCATCAAGACGAACAAATCCTTCCACTTGCCTTTAAAGGATTGTTGTTTCAGAAAAATGGTATCTTCATTACCCGTGAAGGTGTCATATTGACATTTTAAAATTGAAATAAGCATAGACCAAATTTCCTTCACACAATGAATAGGATTTTGCTTTATTTGTTGAAACACAATTGTGCATCGATCTATCCAAATATTCCATAGAACCACCTATGATATCGTAGCCCATATTGTGGCATCCACAGTCAACCGATTTGAGCTTGAATATGGTATGTCCTTAACTTGCCTTCCCCTAGTTTGAAGGGTAAATAATATATTTTCCCTTTCATAATTATTCTTATCCACATTTACATCCATCCAAAAGACATTTCCCCATGTAAGCACATTAGGTCCATACGCAACATCAATGAGGCGCACCATACGTTTCCAAACAGAACATGCAACCATACAATTCCATAAGTCATGTTGCATTGATTCCAAATGAAACCCACAAAAAGAACAAGTTTTGATTCCCTCTTCCTTATGCATCCATTCCAAGACTAGAAGTGCATAGTGGACACATAACCATCTAAATGTAATGATTTTGCAAGGGAAAAAAACAATATTGGCATACACAAGTATCTTCTATTGTCTTGTGTATTAATATTCAATCTTATTTAGCTTTTTGATTAAAGTTTATTACAATATATAGCTAGAAAATAAGTGCTTCTTTGTTTCTCAATTGATGTTATAATGTAACTTTAACATTTTAACTTTTAACAACATAGCTATCGTGGAGAAACCTCTCTTACAATATTTATCTTTGTGGTCATACATGGGCATCTATTATAATGCTAGTCACTTCACTGGTTATAACTTGAAAAGTTTCATCATATCATGATGACCTTACAACTAGAATGTAACCAAATTATTCCCCAAGCGTCCATTCCGGCATTGTGATCCAAGTGCTTATAAATACAATCAATCATACCAACCCATAGTTTCCTTATAATATACATAATGAATTGAATATGTATAATTGTGTGATTTGTTCTTATATGTTATTGTTGAAGATGTTTTGAGGGTTAGTTGGTTATGGTTGATGTTATCATGAAAAAGGAGAAAATTACGACAACCATGTTTATGATGTCTTTGTTTAATCCTTTGAATTTTCAATACAAGTAAACTAAACTTCAGTCAAGAAACAATGTTGCATATGGTTTGTCATGTAATTGATTTGGCCTATGTCATATTGTTTGTTCATTTATGTGATAGAATGTTATTGTCCCTATTGAGTCCCATGGACTCTGATTGGAATGTTGAATTTGTACTAGAAGTCTTGCCTTGGAGTTAGTGACATAATATTAAAATACTTTCTTCTTACATTAAGTTTGAAATATGTAAGAGGAATAAATTAATAATTGGATATGTGGAGGATAACATCTCAATTATTCCAATCAATTTATATATTTTATGATCGCAAATCAATAAAGCCAAAGTTTGAGTGTAGCTATGTGTGTAAATTAAACTTAAGGTAGAGGGTGGTTATGTCTACAAATTGCAATTTGTGGTCCTGGAGCTTGACATAGAGGGTGGCGATAGGTGTGGCCCATGAACTTGAGGTAGAGGGTGGTTACGTGTGCAAATAGCAATTGTGTGGGCCTTGAGCTCGAGTTACGAGGTTGAAATTTAAAAGTGATCAATACAAATAATCAAGAAGGGCTTAAAAGATGTCTATGACATGTTTTGGCCACATGCAAATGTTAGAAATGTGTTGGGACTCCCAAATGCCATCAACAAAATACTGTGGATTTGATGCATGGAATTCTCCTTTAGAACACCATTATAGCATTGTTTGTTCATCTACCATGTGAATATCCACCACCTATCAATAGGATGAACATGGTTGGGCCAGACATAGTCCACATCAAGAGCAAGTACTACCAATAAGAATATGATAAATTGCTACACATGCTCTCAAATGAGAATATGAACCTTAAATTTGACAATGTAGCATACCATAATTTAGATGTGGTCTTTTGACAAAGCTAACAAGGTTTAGGGTTTAGGCTAAACCCTAAACCCTAAACCTTGATTCAGTGGATATTGATGAAGCTAACATAAAATGTTCATAATGCATGGTCTATTAAAACCCTTTTTGTACTTTCTTCGAACAATCAAAATCATTAGGCATCTCAACAACAACAAGAGGGGTATTAGAGTTTGGTGGAATTCTTGTTACTACGATATTTGATCTCAACGATTGAAATTATCACTCTAGATGTTGTATACGACAAAACATTTTGTAGGATGGATCCTTGATGTAATGTGTGGTATGGTTTATGAAGTAGATGTAAACTCGTGAACTACTATTAAGCTCGAGCAATTTTAAATTTTTAACACTACAATTTGTCAAATAATAAGTTTAGTGATGCTTTCCACTCTCCTAGCATTTTATATGAGACAAATTAAGTTGCCAGACTATTTCCAAATTGGTTGACTTTTGTTATAGGCTTTGTATCACGCACACGCACACACACACACACATATTAATATGCAATCCATTTTTAATTTCCAAGTCAAACTTTGAGCTTAGCTTTAGTGAGACTTTTCCTCATAGGATACCGACGGGATGTTGGCATCATTCAAGTGATGGATAGCATATATAAGTAGATGTTCGAGAGGATTTTCTCACATTTGATGCTTAAGTTATAGTTTATATTTGGTAATCGCCCAAATTAATAATCAACAATCAAGAATTAGCGAAGTTGATATTGTTTCACATAATATAGATAACATGGTTTCGAAGAAGGTGGTTATATCTAGCATTGTGGGAGTCCTCGGTGGCCTGGCATTCATATTTGGAGTTGCAGGATACTTTTCAGGTGTCCAGGTATCATCATTGTAAATAAAGATGTCACATACATATTTGGAATTCTTTATAGTTTTTTTTCGATTATATCGTTTGGATTATCATGATGAATAATATGTTGAGAATTTCATTGGGTTTTGGTGGAGTGTTACATATGTAATAGTATGTTATAAGAAATCAACAATGTTTATCTATTGTGATTGAGATCAAGTGAACTCCTTGTTTGAGCGTGTCATGTCATTGTGCACATATATTCATACTACATAATCTACCAAGTGTGTTTATTTTGACATGGATGATGATCTATATAGATAAACCCTTACAATATATTTATTAAGTGTTTGCTATATATTGATGCACACTATTGGCATGGTCTAGGATAGCTCGGATCCGTTTTTGCCTGCAACCGATCTTTCCTATTGTACGTGGTTTTCGACTCCAGCAACAGGACTTGGGATTGTTGGATGTTTCTTTATGCTTGCGGCACAAATCATTAGCAACATCGGGGGAGGTTGTGTTTGTTGTTGTATCAAGCACCCTCTCATTTCGGGTTCCAAGACTACTGCCATTTTGTGTCTTATCCTCTCATGGTATGTAATTTTTATCCATGTTCAATATCCCTTCTCTCTCACCTCCCAAAGTGAGAAATGATCTAACTCAAAAACAAGTCTAAGAGAAGGATAATCTTGAGACAACGGCTTTAAGTTTGTGACAACATAGAAGTCCTCATGATTTAATGCTTTAGATCACGAAGATGACCACACGTGAATAGTTACACTTTTCTCCTTGAGTGATGACTTCTATTGGGATCATGTATTTTCTCCACAAAACAAGGACTAAAACAAGAAGCGAATGCTTAAATCAACATATTACCCATATTTACTTATATCATGTCTTGTCATGTAGGGTATTAACCATATTGTCCTCGATATTTTTGTTCCTTGGTGGGGTGTACAACTCGGGGTCATTACACATGCGATTGGAAGTCTACACTGATGGTATGCTTGGTTGCTACTATCCCCCCAAATGGCCGCTTGTGGCAGGTGGCATATTGAGCCTTTTTGCCACAGGCACTGCCATTTGCTTCTACATCACTGCGAACCCCAATTCATCCTCCACCAATTACTCATTTGGACAAAGCAACAATGTCAACATCCAAATGCCTACTGCCAACTACAAACAAAGTGGCATCCCGGCCGCTGCCGGTATTGGGGTCGCCCCAGGTAGTTACCAAGCCGGTGTCCCAAGCCCCGACTATTACTAAAGTCAAAGATTGTACTTAAATGATTTGAACCTTGTACTATATAGATTTTTTATAACATTTCATCAAATTCCTTGGCCCAAGCCTTGGCTATTACTAAAGTCATATATTGTGCTCAAATAATTTGAACCTTACTATACAGGATTTTCATAACATTACATCGAATTCCTTGTACCATATTCATTTGTAAACGAAAAATGAATGGCCATTGAGACTTCTTGGTTGCATTTGAGGTTTAGTTGGTTATGGTTGATGTTGTCATAAAAAAAGGAGAAAACCAAACCATGTTTATAATGTCTTTGTCCAATCCTTTGAATTTTCAATACAAGTAAACTAAACATCCATCAAGAAACAATGTTGTATATGGTTTGTCATGCAATTGATATGGCCCGTGTCATATGATTCATGGGTGTTTGATCGTTTATATGATTGAATGTTATTCTACCTATTGAGTCCTATGGACTCCAATTGGAGTGCTGAATTCTGTACTAGAAGGCTAGCCTTGGAGTTAGTAACATAATGAGAAATATGTTCTTCTTACATTAAGTTTGAGATATGTAAGAAAAATGAAGTTATAATTAGAGATGTGGAGGATAACTTCTCAATGATTCCAATCGGTATTTATACTTTATTATATCAATAAAGCCATAGTTTCAGTGTAGTTACACATGTTCAAATTAAACTTAGGTAGAGGGTGGCTACATGTGCAAGTTGGAATTTGTCAACCTTGAGCGTGAGGTAGAGGGTAGTGATGTCGAATACAATCATATAATGGACATATTCACATTTAATTTATCCCATTGGACAAACTAGATTAGGCTATTTCTGTAAATAGCATATGTTGGAGGCAACCTTCAAGATGTTGGAAAAACTCAACGCTCTTTTAGATGAAAATCTTTAGTGAATACAAAGAAACAGATTGACAACACAAGACAATTGAGTCATAAGACAAGATCAACAAGAAAGGTAGAGAAAAGAAGTACACCAAGGTAGGCACAATAGTATGTAACTATATTATTCTCTTCGAGAGTTACAATAGCAACAACAAAAATGAACAACCACAAATCTGTTAAGATTTTGTCCCTCCTAATGGGAGAAGTCGGCAATCGATTGAGAGAATCGACAGTCAAAATCTGGTCGATCGGCCTGATTGACCAGACAGAGAGACGATTTGGAGGTCGATTGTATTGGATGCATAATCCAAGTGAGAGACTAGGCCGACTAGTCGGGCCGACCGGATGGTCGATGACAAAGTCTGCCAGTTAGACCGACTGGATAGCCGACACAAGAGTCGGTTAGTTGAATCGACTGGATTGTCGACTTGTGGGTCGTACAATCGAGTCGATCAGTCGACTAATTAATTGCTATTATTATCAAGTAATAATAACTTATTCCCATGTATAAACATGTAGAGCTAGGGCAAACTTTATGTGTAGATGATGATAATGTGCAGTTGTAAAAAAGTGTAGACTTGTAATAGAGTGATAGAGAAGGATAGAGACAAGAGAGAGTGAGGAAGACAAAGTGTGTGAACTGGCCACCAAAACCCTAAGTGAGGATTCTCTGATTTCTGAGACTTGTAATCTGGTTTTAGCTCTT